>NC_081416.1:184317051-184617051 GCF_949786415.1 Peromyscus eremicus | reverse complement strand
TTGTTTGCATCAAGTGCTCAGTCACTGGCTTCTACTGTGTCCTTGGATACATGGCCTGCCAGGCACTGGGGAGATTCACTGTGGTTTTCTTGTCCTGGAATCTGCCTAACACATTCAATGAAGCCAAGTTCTTGACATTCAGCATGCTGTTGTTCTGCAGTGTCTGGGTCAGTTTTCTCCCTGTGTTCCATAGTACCAAGGGCGATGTCATTGTGGCTTTGGAGATTTTCTCCTTCTTGGCTTCCACTGAAAGCCTGCTTGGATGCATCTTTATCCCCATGTGCTGCACAATTTTGTTCAGGGCTTTGCCCTGGAGGAGATTGAAATGGGGGGCGGGCTAGGGGGAAGGTGAGGGGGGCGGGAGGGGGGAGAACAAGGGAATCTGTGGCTGATATGTAGAACTTAATTGTATTGCAAAATAAAAATTAAAAAAAAATAGACAGACATTGTCTTCAAAAGATCAGAGAGAAATCATCTTCCTGAACTCTTATTTAATGAATTCTCACTCCATATATGTAGTTGGTTCATAGCCAAAAAATATTAGATTACATTGCAAGTCCTTTCTCTTATAAAATGACTCTCAATATTTTCTCTATTGATGTTGCCTAGCAATATCATGTCTAGTATTGTTTCCTACATTGTCTCTTATAACCTACTCAGCCATACATTTCATAAGACTTAGCCATTGGGCAATAGTGCAAAGTGGAATACTCTTCTGTGCTCTAAAATGCAGAAGAGTTCATAGTAAATTCAAACTTCTTATTTTAATATCTAAGTGAATGCTTGACTTTGTGTAGTTGAGGGGTGAGAGAAAAAGACAGGATATTTGTAAAAGAGTGAACATTTTGTCAATGAGAGTAAAGCAATATACCTCCTTTCAAGAGAATAGGAGGAGAATTCTGATGCATCCTAGGAGTTAGAACAGAAGAACTTAGAAGAGACTGGTATGTTTTGATAAACAGTTAGAAAGAACATTACAGAAGCTAAACTGATGCCTCTGTAGTTAATATCACATATTTATTTTACAGGGGTCCTCATATGTATCCCCAACAAAATGCTATTCACAATCACTTGTATCAATAACTTGAAACGATCAGATGGCTTTTTTGGGGCTTCAGGATTACCTGAACTCACATGTGTGCATAACCACACACACACACACACACACACACACACACACACAACTCAAGTTACCTAATAGTTTTTAAATATAGAAAAATATTACAAAGACTCTGCATTGAGATTCCACTTTTCAATAGGTTCTTAAGATGTCATCATTAGAAATAATCTACAGAGGAAGTATGAGATATGAGAAGAGATGACCAGGGCTCTCTTCATGCATATTCAAATTTAAATGTACTATAAAAGACACAATTAAGGAATTGATATGGGAAAAATAACTTGGCAAATTGGTCTCTTGTAGTGTGTATGAATTTTAGATGACTCTGACCATCAAAACTCTCTGAATTTCTCAAATTTCTATTAAAGGAAATCATGTGTCTTAATACAAATATTTTATAATAAGAACTACAAAAGACTTATTTTTGTAGTACAAATATTCCTGGTCACAGTTTCTAATGGTTAGTTTTCTCGTCTAAAAAATATTTTACTTTCATTTCCTGTATAAAGTTGTTTTCTAATAAGCATGCATTAACTACAGAGACAAGAATACAGCTTTGAATCATAAGAACTGGCTTTATGATTATTATTAGCTGTCAATTGGGTTGATGTTGATGAAATTCTAAATTTTAAATTTCTTATTAAATAAAAAACACAGAGCCAGAATTTCGGGTTAAAGCCAGAGAGAGATCAGAGGAATGGGACAAGCCACCAACAAAACTTACCTCACCAACTTTGTAGCTTCCAAAGAGAGCTTCTTCTGTCTACTCATGCCTATATACCTTTCTGTTCTGTTTTATCATTGGCTCTCTCAGTACAGCTACATCACTTCCTCTTCCTGCCCAGCTCTGTCAGTTCCTGTCTGTCTTTACAGAGATCCAGACCTCTATGGTTGTTCTGGGATTGAAAGAATGTGTCACCATGCTTGGCTCTGTTCTCTAGAGTGGCCTTGAACTCACAGGCATCCAGACAGATTCCTACCTCCCAAGTGATAAAATTAAAGGTATGTGCTACCATTGCCTGATTTCTGTGTTTACTTATAATGGCTGGCTTTTTCCTCTGATCTCCAGGCAAACTTTATTTATTAAAGCACAAATAAAATATCACCATGCATCAGCACAAAATATCACCATATTTCCCCTTTTTTGTCTCATAAAAAATAAAAAAGTTATAACTAAGAAAAACTATATACAATAAGTACAATAACTAAATACATATATACAAGCAATAAATACATCAACAATGTCTAGTCCATTTGCATTTGACAAATTCAGAGAAAATATTCCATTATCTATCTTAACTTGGTGACTACAAATGTACCTAATTCACTCTATATCCTATCTCATATTACTAATAGAAAACTATCTTATTATGACTTTCAAAACTATACATTTTACAAGATTTTGGTGAGTTTCTTTTCTGAAATTTCTTAATAAGGAAAACTGAAACTACAACTTTATAATCTTCCACTCCCTCAGAGGCCTGAGAAGGAAATAATATTACCTAGTAAAACAGGAAGTGCAAACAAGTGACTTCCAAAACATGAGAGTTTAAGAAATTGCTTTAATATACAAGGTCATAAATTGCATAATCATCTCAACATGTGAAGAAAACACTTCTTGAAATCTTTAGTACCACTAAAATACTCAGCATAGAAGAAAAATATTAGGACAGCATGAAGGAACATATGACAAATGTATGTCAAGAATTAAAAACCAAAATAGAAAAACTGATAGTCTTTCCTATGAAAGAACAAAGGATGAAAATACACATTCCCCTGGAATAAGAGTAGGCCTCTTTGTATTCTTTTAGAGTAACAAGTCAGAAAAGAAAGTGAGTCAAATTATCTCTATGTGCTAATGATTTTGTACACGTACACGAGACCTTAAATATTCACTGTGAAACTTCTTCCATCTGTTGATTACTCTCTGGAAAGTAGCAGATTGCAAAATCACTACAAAAATTAATTGCTCTTGTATATAACAGAAAGGATAACACTGAGGAATGTGTCAAGAAAGCAACTCCATTGCAGTGACCTCTAAAACATGAAATACCTGGGAATAAACATTACCAAGGATGTTAAGCATCTTCATAGTGAACATCTTATAACACCAAGGAAAGAAACCAACAGACACTGAAAGATGGAATCTATTTCACATGCTTCTGGATTGATAATTAATATTGTGCAAATAATAAATGCCTATATAATGAACAATACACTGATATTCTGCACAATGTTCATCGAAATCAAGAAAAAATGGGACTATGAAAAATTTCCTAAAATTCAAATAGAAAAACAGACTCTGGATGGACCAAGCAATGCACAACAAAAAGAACAAAGCTGGAGGTATCATCATAGTTATATTCCATTACACTCTATTGATATGGTCACAGAGGATCTCCATACTGACACTACTGTATACAAATATTTCAATGGGGTAGAAAAGCATAATTAGATTGCACAGCTATAGCTAGCTTAGCATTGAAATAGGTTTAAAAAATACTAATGGAAAAGACAAAACAGCTTAACCAATACTTTTGGGATCCTGGGAATAAAGGATTAGTATATCTAGAATCTAAAAGAATGTAAAATCTGAACAAGTTAGCTCAATTGTGAAAAGGTACAGAACTAAGAGTTCTCAGAAGATGAAACACATACGGCTGACCAATACTTAAGAATGTTCAACATCTTTAGCCACATGAAAATGCAAATTAAAACTACTTTGAAGATCAAATGGGAAGAGGGCTGGCAGGAAGGAAGAGTGAGGAAATGTGTAGAAAAATGGCTAAAATTAAAGGCCACTTGAGGAATATTGTGTCAACCGAATACAGTAGAAGCTTTCTAAATTATACACGTGCCTAAAGGGGATCTAAATAAATTCACTAAATAATAAGGGAGAGAGAGACCCAACTAGCCATTTCATCACAATATGAAGTTGGGTCACATCTAATTAAATTGTTGCCTAAAGGGATCCCATGAGTGTCACCAAACAACCCAGGCTGTGGCCAGGATTATAGGTTGTTCTCCACAGACTGGTGGCAAGGACCAATTAATAAGACCTTCACAACAGATTAAACATGCAGAAGTTGATCTGGTGCCTTCATTGAGATTTCACCCAGTATTCTAGTGTCTTTGATACTGAAATGTGCTCTGGCCATTAACAAATGAGAATTGTAAATGCCAACACATCCAAAACCCCTTTGATCTATAGTGATGTCCTGCCTGCAAGATAGCTAGGGAAATGGTTGTGGCGCATGCCTTTAATCCCAGCACTTGGGAGGCAGAGCCAGGCGGATCTTTGTGAGTTTGAGGCCAGTCTGGTGTACAGAGCGAGATCCAGGAAAGGCGCAAAGCTACACAGAGAAACCCTGTCTCGAAAAACCAAAAAAAAAAACCAAAAAAAAACAAAAACAAAAACAAATTTGTAAGAGTAAGCAACCAATATCTGATTTGAATGCATCAATACTCAACTTGGGTGAAAAAAATCAGAGACTAGATATTCCAGTTACCTACAATAAAAACAAATGCAACAGTTCTTTATAAGCAATAAAATGTCTTGCAATTGCATTGTGTTATACTCTTAGATCAAGGTCTTGTTCAATCATCATCAGATAATCTTGATTCTACAACAGACAGGAAAAATACAGAAATCAACAGCCAGATATTTAAAAGGGTTGTCTCCTTCACATATATACTTACAAGGCACAGAGAAGAGCATGGATGCATATATACAAAGAGTACAAAATCCAGAGGGCATTCAGGACACCAAAGAAAAAAGACCTTTTAAATAAACAGCATTGATATGCAAAAGAAATAACAGGACCTGAGGGTATAAGAACAGTACTTACATGGATGTTTTCCCATTTGTGGTCCAAGACCTGAAAGTAGAATGAACACAAGCCTCCTCCCTAATTCAGAAGCAATCTTGAGTTGATAACCACCAGCTAATGGGAATTTATTTTCCTCCAAAGGAGCCTCAATAAGGAATTAAACTACTTTAATTGTAGACTGGATGCCCAGAAATAGATGAAAACAGAAAATTCAGTCAATCTCATTTTTGGAAGTCCTCATCTCATAATATTGTGTCAGAGTTCCCCTCGTTTCCCCACTTTTTTTTTAGCAGATATATATATATATACACGCACACACACACACACACACACACACACACACACACATATAATATTTTAGGATATTCATAATGTATTTAAATATATATACACATATATATGTATACACACACATACACACACACACATATGTATGATTTTTACAGAAATCCTCAATATGTAAATAAATGGGTCAGATTTCCATGATTTCTCTTGGGCTTTTTTCCTTCTGTTTGCCCATTTTGACCAATTCCAATGTGTTACATAGACTTTATCTTAGTATATTTTTATTATTATCCCATAGAAACCTGACTGTTTTCGAACGAGTGATAGAAATGGGGTGGATTCAAATAGGAAGGGATGTGGGGAGAAGCAGAGGGAGGTGGAAACATAATCAGGGGACATTATTGCTGTGAGATGTTCTGTATGGTAAATGTGTTGCTCTGATTGGTTGGTAAATAAAACACTGATTGGCCAGTAGTGAGGCAGGAGGAAGTATAGGCGGGACAAGGAGGAGAATAAAACTGGAAAGTGGAAGGCTGGGTCAGAGACACTGCTAGCCGCCACGATGACAAACAGCATGTGAAGATGCCAGTAAGCCACGAGCCACATGGCAAGGTATAGATTTATAGAAATGGATTAATTTAAGCTGTAAGAACAATTAACAAAAAGCCTGCCACGGCCATACAGTTTGTAAACAATATAAGTCTCTGTGTTTACTTGGTTGGGTCTGAGCAGCTGTGGGACTGGCAGTTGAGAGAGATTTGTCCTGACTGTGGGCCAGGCAGGAAAACTCTAGCTACACATTATGTGAAAGAAAATCTGTTTTCAATGAATGAGAAAACAAGTGTTGCAGTATAGTTCCATGTAAAATTCAACTTAAAACATTCATTGAATTTCAATTTTGTGTCTATGCTTTTTGAGTGTGTTATCACTTTCTCATCTGAGTGTAGGTGTTTTTGGAAGGCAGAAGAGGGTATCAGATCCATTAGAGCTATTGTGAATAGAAGGCTGTGGACTGTAAGATGTGTGGATAGGTTAGTGAACCCATCTCCTCTGGGAAAGCCACACATGATTGTAAATGCTGAGATATCTCTCCATATTTCTCAATATTCATTCTATCTATTTAATAAAACATCTTTCTGTCTTGTAAGTTTTACTCTTCTAACTTCCAGCATACAACAGGATTCTCTTGTCTTCCTCAGCAAAGGGGAAAATTAGTTTCATCATCTGAAAACATTCATTCACAAATTTTCTCTTGTTTTCTTTTACATTCAAAGTCACACATTCACTCAGATATCAAAAGAATTACTCACAGTATTTTAAGTCTATTTTTGAATTAGAGAAAGAAAAGAACACATCCTCTATGTGCTAATATCCAAGAATCAGGTCTTGTGTAATAAGAGGTTGAGTGGAAGATTGTAAGCCAGGATGTACAGAAAGGTAGTATACATGGTATTTCTTGACATCATCTTTAGAAGACACAATGAGAATCACTAGCTAATGCATACATCTTGCATTGTATCAGAGTAGGTGGTTCTGTACCAACACTATAGTTACCAGTATCAATTTATGAAGTGGGTGTTCAGGGAGATGTTTTATCCCTTATCTTTTCAAGAGAATTTCTCTCGGGTTTAAACAAAATTATGTAGCACTTGGGGATAAAGATGCATCCCAGCAAGCCTGCACTTGAGGACAAAATGGAGAAGACCTCCACTACCACCATGACCTTGCCCCTAGTGCTGTGGTAGACAGGGAGAAAGGTGACCCACACACTGCAGAACAACAGCATGCTGAAGGTAAGCAACTTGGCTTCATTGAATTTGTCAGGGAGATTCCTGGCCAAGAAAGCCACAATGAAGCTCCCAAAGGCAAGAGAGCCATGGTATCCCAAGACACAGTAGAATACAGTAACTGAGCCCTTGTCACACACAATGATGATTTGGCCATGCACAGAGTA
Source organism: Peromyscus eremicus (assembly GCF_949786415.1). Taxonomy (NCBI): domain Eukaryota; kingdom Metazoa; phylum Chordata; class Mammalia; order Rodentia; family Cricetidae; genus Peromyscus; species Peromyscus eremicus. The sequence goes on along the minus strand of NC_081416.1, from coordinate 184,609,862 downwards.
TGCATCAATGTTAATAGAGGGGGGAGAAACTCGCAGCCAGATTGCACAGAGAATAATTTGGATGAGGGTACAGATGGCAATGATATAGTTGGGTGCCCTTGAAATCATGAAGAACCTCATCCTTCTTCCAGGGGCTGTAACTGTGAAGGCCAGCAGCACAGTCACTGTTTTGGCCAACACAGTGGAAACAGCCACAGTGAATACAACTCCAAATGTGATTTGCTGCATTACACAGGTAGCTGAGTTGGGTTGGCCAATGAAGAGCAAAGGGCACAAGAAACAAAACATGAGTGAGATAAGCAATATGTAACTAAGATTCCGGTTATTGGCCTTCACAATGGGAGTTTCATGGTGCTTAACAAAGATCCCAAGAGCAAGAACTGTGAATGCAGAGAACCACAAGGCCATTAAGGCAAGAGCTATTCCCAAGGGATCTTCATAGTTCAGAAAGATCACGGCTTTGTGAATGCACTGGTCCTGCTCTCTGTTGGCGTACTGGTCCTCTGGACACCTCACACATTTATCCACATCTGATGGAGAGAGAAAAGTATGATTAGTGCAGATTCAGCCATTATTGATAGGATATTTCAATTAAGTGTTTTGAACAAATATTGCAATATCTGCATTTGTTTCTGAGGATGTAGTTGATGGACATTGCTGCATAGCAATGCTTCCTTTCCAAAATACATATTCATTGTCTTTATGAGGAATGAAATGAAATAATCATTATGTTTTCTATTTGACATTGTGTCAATGATGCCATTTCCTATATTATTTTAAGTACATTCTGAATACTATGATGAAAGGACTTAAACTGGTGAATTGACAGAGGGTAAAATCATTAAGCATTATTTTGCACAGAGTTTATTTTAAAGTATCAGATCCCACGGTTGTAGTGCCTCGTGATATCTTTCTGTCTGTTTTATGCCTGCTGTTCCTGTAATTGATGGAGACCATGTTTGCTATTTGGACATGTCCTGTGATGTGCTTTCTACTTTCAAATTACCGGCCCAAACCCATTGACATAGAAGAAATACTAAACACGGTCAGTAGGGACCCTTGGAGACGGCACAAGTCAAAACCAAGTTCTCAATGCAAAGTATATTTATTGGCACCAGAGGACTATTGCGGGATGACTCATCCCTAAAGGGCTTGAGAGCCAGACAGCCCAAACAAGTAAAAAAGATACTTTCTGAGAGCCAGCCTGGGTCTGCTTAAGGGTCTTAGCAACAGCAGCTGAAACATGATCTGGAGATGACCTGGACCAATGAGAGGCAGCCATGTCACACCAGCAGATGCATATTCATCAGACCTCCCCGCAGGAAGGGGTGGAGGGTATATAAGGCTTGCCTCTTCCTGAATAAACTGAGCTTGTTGTTTCCACATTCTCTGGAGTCTATGTGGTTTGACTCTGCAGCTACTTGGCCCCCTCCCACAAAGGGAACAACAGCAAGGATCCTGCTACAGACAATGGCCAGGAAATCGGAGGCAAAATCAAGAGACAGAGAATGAAGGAGAAGGGTAAAGCAACAAGAGAGTTGGGGAAGGGTTTTAGGACAGGGAGGACAAAGAACTGCCTCTGAGTAGAGAGGACAGAGATGTGGCCTTTAGGAAAATGCCAGTTTATGAAGGAAAAATGGGAAACCCATGTTAGGATGAACTGTTTAATTTTGATTGGACACGTTAATTGGAAGAGCCACAAGGGAGTTATTACTAGTTTAAGTTCAAAACTTTGATAGCTTGACCTTGATAGCCTCAGGAGGAGAAAGTGGCCAAATAAGGGAATAGACACTGGTGGCTAGCTTTAGGAATGTAGCCTCAGTTAGGGTTTCAATTGCTGTAAAGAAAAACATAACCACAGTAGTTCTTATGAAATTAAACATTTAAATGAGTGACTTAGAGTTCAGAGGCTCAGTCCATTATCATAATGGTGGGCCTTGTTGCCATTCAGGCAGACATGGTGCTAGAGAAGAAGCTGAACATTTTACATCTTTTGATCCATCGGTAACATAAAGTAAGTTGTCTCATTGTGTATGGCTTAAGCATTTAAGTGGCCTTGAAGTCTGCATCCACAGTAACACACTTCCTCCAATAAGACTACACCTTCTCCAACAAGACCACATCCTCTGATGGGGCCAATTTCATTCAAACTATCATTGGAATCTAATGGATTTTATCAAGGCAAAGGGAATGGGGGAGAAGGGCAGGACTTGTTGTAGTCATATTTGCCATAATCAGCCTCACTAGAGTCCCTTCAGGATCAGTAAGTTGTGTGTGTGTTTGTTTATGTGTATGTTTGTGTACATGTAAAAATAACAACAGAGCTCAAATATGAGAGTGGTTGTGCTTATATGAGGAAAATAGGAGGATGAGAATAAGAGAAGGATGTTACATAAATATAATTTTTATGTTTTAAAATACAAAAGTTAAATAAATCAAATAAATATGTCCTCAGTTGTATCCCAATCTGGCATTAGGAATGCTTTATCCCTGAGTCTTATTCATAAGAAGCAGTAACAATATCCTGAAGGTAGAATCCTCTGTACATACTTATCATTTAAATGAGCTACCTCTTGATTCCACCATCTTTGGGAATAGACAACCACTTTCCTCCTTTACTAATATCCATCTATATGAGTCTCAGTTTATGTTAGTGTACTCAAGTGTGAAGTAGATACTGATACAATACCACGAACGCAATAAAAGAAGAAAATTCAAGCAAGAACGATAGCACAGAAGGTTTGTTGTGAGGAATAGTACCCCATCCATAAATTGTAATCTCCACCAAGGAAAGTTTATGAAATGAGGCTACACTTGCTTTGAATCATTGGATAATTGAATAGAATGATGGTATGCTTCTAGATTTCAAGTCTTTTTATCTAGAACAATGCATGTATGGACCCATGTATTTAGTTAATTTGTTTAGTGGAATGGAAAGTTGTCTCAGTTGTGAGGAAAAATGTACTACTCTTGCAGAAGAGTTGTATTCAGTTCCAAGAACCCATCTTGGGTTTCTCACAAGTGGATGTAACTCTAACTACAGGGGCCTTGGTTGCTTCTCACATGCAACTGCAATTGTGTACATATAACCACATACATATAAACATAATTAAAGAAATGATAAAAATATTTTTTGGTTAATTGTTGTACTTATTGTTGTAATACCCTTTACTCTTATATGTTTTTATATTTTAAACAGTTTCATTACAGTTTGTGTAATTAAATTGGAGTATGTTGTATGTGTGGGATGCACAGAGATCAGAACACGACCTCTAGGGGTTGGAAAATTCTTCCTACTATATGAGCCCTAGGGATGAATTCATCAGCAGATATAGTAGCAAGAGATTTGATTTCTGAATCATCTTAATGGCCATAAGTGTCCTTTAAGGTCGTTCATTATATAGGATGACAGGCAATATGAGAGAAAGCCTATGTATCTGCCATTTTTCTGTAACCAACTCTGAACAAATAATCATTTAAATCACATGAGCTGTGTAGGTGACAACACCATTTGAATAACTGTGGCTAGTTGCTTTCATACAAAATCATTTTAATCTCCTACTTTTTGACATTATTAACTGTGTGCTGTATATAAACAAATTGACTACAGGACTCAATACTTCTACATTATGTGCCAACACTTATCCACAATTCCCTAGATTTCAAATCACCTTGAACCTTTGAAAAGGGGAGCTCTCTGGATATTGCTTGAAATCTTCTTTATCATATATCATCTTATAATTTTACAAGCAATTATTTCCACTCTTCATTAATCTTACAGAGGACTTAGATTTGGTTTCTAGTACCCACATAAAAGTGTTCAATGGATCTGATACCCTAGTCTTTTCTCCATTGATTTCCTGCATGTACATGGTAGCTATAAACTTATGTAAGGTCACATACAGATATGGAAATAGAAAAAAAAATAAATATTTATGACTGGAATCTAATCTACATGTAGTTCCAGGGAAGATTTTTCACTAGTTAAGACATTGTATAGAATTCTCTCATTTAATAGTTTGATTATGAAATATTTCTTTGAGAATGTCACTTACAATGGATTTTCAATGATTCAAAGATGTATGTCATAGCATAACATGTTATTTAAAGTGACATTGTTAATGATCATAGTCCCATAAAAACTAACTGGAGAAAGTGATATGGTTTATTTTTACAGATGTCTTTTAGAACCTTTGATTATCCCAATGTGTTTGGGAGAAGATGATCTATGTGAAGGATTTATCTCAGCAGCAAACACTCACTTGTCTCATTAGAAACTTCATTTTCTGGACAGGGGATGCAATCAAAACAGCAGGCTGCAATTCCCTCCTGCAAGAATTTTCTGAATCCAGGACCACAATCAGCACTGCACACAGAGGGTGGCATCTGAGGAAAATCAGACATATGCTGCTATCAGGAGTTTTACCAACGCCTTCCATAATTACATTAGCATGCTAAAATATTGATAAGCTTATTTTACGTACACCAAATGAGTGACCACATTAAACTTAGTATGTTTTATAATGCCCAACAAGCAAATGTATGAAAACAATCTGATGTAAAGTTGAGTAGCTTCCCAATCTTAGAAAATTAGGAATAAAAAAGGGTTGTTTGCTGTGGGCAAACACCACAGAGTGCAAACTGATTTTTCTAGTTAATTTTCATTACGTTGACAGAAAGACCATTGAAAAGTTAGAGAAAACTCTAACTAAAATATTTCTCTCCAAGGAACTAGCTGCAGTCATATTATTTATGCATTTTATTAATGGGTAATTGATGTAGGAGTTCCCAGTCCACTGTGGACAGTGCTGTCTCTATGCAGGGCTATTTGAGAGATCAAGCAGAGCAAGCCAGTAAGCAGTGTTCCTTCAGAGTTTAGTTGCAGTCTCCAGATTTCTACTTTGTCTTCCCTTTACTGTAACCCATGAACCCAATCAACCCTTCCTCCTCAGTTTGCTGATGGTCAGTGTTTAATCACAGCAACAGTACAGCAAGCTAGGATAAATGAATATCAGAAAGATGGGAAATATCTCTTCAAATCTCTAATAGAAACAAGAACTACAATAAATGCCACTGCAAAGCATGACAAACAAATTGTAAAGAGAAAAACAGCTAAATGCACAGAGCCTGGTGCATTTGTGGTGAAGAAGTGTTGGATTGATATGCATGGAGCTTCAGGTGGAATGTTTCCTGAGGTCATAGTGTCTTACAAAGGCTGCAAATATTTGGGGAACTGGAATAAAAGTTAGATAGTTTAAGTTAATTAAGGGATTTCTTTAAGTTTAAATACAAAAACTTTGTATAATCAAAACCTGGTGATAGCAATCTATATACTGTTTTAGACAGCTGCTGATTGTTACATACTCACTTTGCATCCTTTGTACAATACTGAGTTGTATCAAAATCACATGGCCTCTATCTCTTTCTACACAATATGATTATATACAAATATTCCTTTTTGTTGTGGTTTTCTTGAAACAGGGTCTCACAATGTATTGCTGGTATACCTCGACTACATATATAGAGTAGGTTAACTTAGATGACACAGAGATCTGCCTCTCCTGCCTCCTGAATGCTGGGTTTAAAGGTGTATGCTACCACTGGGCACATTTCTTCCCTTATGTCTGTATTTCATGTTTACCATTTCTTCTTGTACATGCTAAGATTAAGGGCAATTTTCAAGAGGAGTGGAGAAAATGTATATCCTTCTCCAATTTCTTTTTTAAGAAATTATTTATTTTACTTACCAACCACAATTGCCTCTCCCTCCATTCACCCTGTTCCCTCTCCACACCTCCTTTCTTCTACCCTATCTACTCCTCAGAAAGGGTAAGGCCTCCCACAGGAGTCAACAACGAATGGCATACCAAGTTGAGGCAGGACAAATTTCTTCCCCCCTGCATCAAGGCTGAGCAATTAATCCCACCATAGGGTATAGTTTCCAAATCCTTCTCGTGTACCAGGGACAGATCTTGGTCCCACTGCAAGGGCTGCAAACAGACTCAGCAATATAATTATCATTATATTAACATTCAAGGGGCTTAGGTAGATACCATGGAGGCCCCCTAGCTGTAGGTTTAGAGACCCTAAGCTCCTACTACTTGGGTCAGCTTTCTCTGTGTTTTGCCCTGTCATTATCTTGACCCCACTTGCTGAAATAATACCTCTACCTCTATTCAACTAGACTGCCAGAGCTTGGCCCAGTGCTTGCCAATGAATCTCTGCATCTGCTTGTATAGTTATTGGATGAAGATGAACTCTTTTAATAGAGTTCATGGGGGAATCTGCTGTTATCTTGAAGGGACCTTTTGAAGAAATATGTTTCTCTCTCTGCAGCTTTCAGTTTCCTTTCTTTACTTCTATAATTCAAGTTTTAAGTAAAATATGTGATGGGAAGATATCTTTTACTGATATGTGTTTAGAATTTAAATGCCTCCTGTCTCTAAATGTCCACATGTCTCCCTATATTGTGGAAAATTCCCATTATATTTTACTGGATATACTCTTGATGTCTTGGTAAGTCCTTCTTCTTCTCTTCTGCTCATTGTTTGTAAATTTGATCCTTTAATCCTATCCCCCTGGTCCCATATATCCTTCACTTGTCCTTATTTTTACCTTTGTCACAGTTTCAGTTTCCTAATTCTTTTGCCTTGTCTTCAAGTCTGCCATCTTGTCTCCAACTTGAAATATTCTGTTAGTGAAAATTTTTATTAGGATATTTATTAGATTTATTTTCCTTTCTTTACATATTTTAGTTTGAATTTTTTCATTTGTTTATACCTTTTCAAATGTGTTAGTCACATGCTCACTCTCAGTTCCTCATTGTATACAAGTTTTTGTGATCTCATTGTATTCTTCTGGAGGTGATTTGTGTCCTCTTTGATATTCTGGAATACTGTTATAATCCTTCTTTGAATTCTTACTTTAGCATGTCTTTGAACATACTCACATTTAAGCTTCTGACTCTGACATTTGGAGTTGTATTGATTTGCTTTCTTTATATTTTGTTCCTCTTTTCTGCATAGAAAATTTTATATCTGGGAGTAGAGCACTGTTTGCATTGTTCCTAATCTGCTGTATGCCTCCAGTGGATGTTTTTTGTAATGCTCAAGTGAACTTGATTAGAAAACACTTGAAATTTCATTGCTGCTCTCTGAATGGATAGAAAGTGCAGTTTCTGTACCTTCAGCTCATATGTCCTCTTCCCTGATAATAACTTTCCTTGTCATTCTGAAAAAGAATATTTTTGTAGATTTTATACTATCTGGTCTTCATGAGATACAACTTTATATCAAGCTTGAAGACTTTTCTGAAGTTAGCCTCTTTAAATTTCAAGGTACTTTATAGTCGGGAAGTTGGAATAGGATACCATAAAACTACCCCCATCCCAAATCATACCTATATCATGCCATAGACTTATAGTAGAATAAATCATTTATGAATTTTCAAAAACCATTTATTTTGCTAATATTACTTCCTCACCACACACATAAGGAAATTAGACACACCCTTGTTTGCGTGGACTGTGAAAGAATTAGTGGGACCAAGAAACATTTTCTACTGAGCAATTTCTTTTACACAGGACGTGCTTCAGGGACTAGAGAATTGGTTCAGCTATCTGTCACAATTCTTGACCAGGTAAAAGGCCCCAGTTTGATTTTTAGCACCACTGTGTGGCCCTGCAATGTCTCCATTTCGCAGGGATCCAAGTCTATATGCATGTATATGCACCAGGCAAACCAGTGTTGCAGAGACTTATATGCAGACAAGACATCCATACACATTTAATAGAAAAAAAGGAAAAAAAGAAAAATGTTATCATTCATCGGGTATCTAATGTGTTATGAAAATATTATCTTAAAGTATAGTTAGAGATGTTGACCATTTAGAAGCTTGCTGGTAAAAAGGATTAAAGCAAATTATATAATAAGAAATAATAAGCCGGGCGGTGGTGGCGCACGCCTTTAATCCCAGCACTTGGGAGGCAGAGCCAGGCGGATCTCTGTGAGTTCGAGGCCAGCCTGGGCTACCAAGTGAGTTCCAGGAAAGGCGCAAAGCTACACAGAGAAACCCTGTCTCGAAAAGCCAAAAAAAAAAAAAAAAAGAAATAATAGTTTGCATGTGTTACTTAAAACCTCCTTAGATTTGGCCTCAGTCTTTCAGCATCTATGTCAAAGGTTCAGCAGAAAAAAGGACAATCACTGTGTAGTAATCAGGATGGCTTCGAGAAGATATTGCTCACTTTGCTAGAAATAATAGAGTACAGTGGTAACCAATTTTCTTTATATATTAAAAACCAGAAACCTGTTCTAGAGTAGTAAAAATTCACTGTATGTGTGGCATGCATGTCTGAGACCCTCAAAGAATTAGTCAAATGTCACATCAAAACCTGAAAAGAGAAAATATAAATTAGAGGCTAGAAAATGCTTCTCAATGTGACAATCTATTTCACCACCTGACAATGTTACCACGGTGTAACAGAAATGAGTACAGTTAAGTCAGACCCACCTGTCTATTTCCTGTGGACCACTCTATCACATCTTCATATATATGGAGCTGTTGACCGTATGGGAAATATGGACTAAACTCTCCTATCTTCACCTTAAATCCAAATCCATTTGGGAAATTCCAAATCTGGAAAATGTCATACTCTCCCTGCTGCTTTTCTCTTTGGTTCATATTCACTTTTTCTCCAACAGGATTAGTGAAGTGAGTCTTCCTCAGAAAGGAGTGCAGCTGAAAGAGAGGCAGCATTCTATATTGTGTGTGCCCTTCCTTGATGTCAGAAAACATACACTGATTTCTTCTTAAAAGCAACATTATTGAATGTGTCCCGGGAAGAAATATAATAAAAGTAAGTGCATAAATGAAAGTATCATAACATTCCTAGAATTAAAGTTCTTTCAGAGGAAACTACCAAAAAGAAAACCAGACATACAAACAGATACCAAACATTGATATAAAAAATGCACACACACAGAATGAGAGAAAGACACACAGACAGAGAAAGAGACTCACATCCCTACAGACTTTCATACATCATATAGCGACATACAACATACACACACTTACCTATACATATACTTGTCAGACACACACCTGAAAATACAGTCATAAACAGACAGACACATGAACACAAACAGACACACAGAAACCTACGAACACAGCCTCACACACAAGTGCACACTTTTATAGACTACACACAAGGAGACGTACACAGATAAAAGCACCCACACAGAGAGACATTGACAGGCAAATTTATGCTCCCATCCAAAGAGAAATTGACAGACAAAGATACAGATAGACACACAGAAACACAGATACACAAATGTGATAGCAATATGCAAAACACACAAATAGTCACAAGCAAACACATGGTAAGAAACACACAGGGATTTATACACAGAAACAAACTTCCACAAAGAAAGGCACTGACACAAGACATTTTATGCTCAGTTCCACAGACAAGAGATTTGCAGATAGACAGAAACACATATATACATAGCAACAAAAATATACACACAGAAACATACACCCATACACAGTGGGAACCATCCATACACACTTATAAATACACATGTATATTCTGAAATGAGTTATGGCACTGTTTCCTGTGAATTACTCTCAGAGTGCCAAAGGAGTTCTGCAGAGCCTACAGTGGGACAGAATCTGTTGAGAACACTTGTAAAAACCATCTGATACACCGATTACCACATATTTGACAAATGATGAACAAGGGCTCTTCTTCTTTTCATGGAAAGGATTAATGAGGAAGGACTGTTAGGTTTCCAGTGGGGGAGCAGAAGCAATGATATTCAGATGCTCTGTAAGATAATTACTACTATTCTTTGATAAATTGTGTTTTCCACTCCGTTGCTTTTGCATTAAGATTTATACCAACCTCTAGCTTACATTTTCAGAAATATGTCTATTTTATTAAACATTTACTAATCCAGTAAATCAGGGCATCTGACAGACTGTTGATGACACAACATTTCATCCAATAGAAGAAACACTACCTTCAAGCAGTTACCATAGTGTCCTTTCCCATCATCCACTTGTTGAAGAAGCATCTCATGAACAGCATGGGCCACAGCATACACTGCATTATATATGTCATAACTGTCATCACTAAAAGCCACGTCGAAAGTCTGTCTCATTAGCCATTGCAATGAAGCATTGGATGAACAATTCTTCAGTGTCTCACACTTAGAAGCTGAGACCTCACAGTTAAAGTTCATCCATCCCAGCCTTGTGAGGTATTCATCTGTGTATTTGAGAGGGTTCAGTGTCTGAACAAATTTTTTAAAACCAGAAATCTCAGAATGGTGGTGTGCAAAAGCTAGTGTCCCATGGGATGAGTCAAGTGTTAAGTCTCTCTTACTTGTAGTGACATCCCACTGTGAAGTGGTCACCCATATTCTCTGTATACCTAGAGATTCCCACATTCTAAAGCTCACAGCTAGAGTACTGTCTGTGTCACCATAAATGATAACTATATTTGTGGATGATGTCATGATTTGGTTATAATACATTTCAGCTCTTGACATGTATAAATGCGTGTTGCCTGGGATCATACTCACAAAGGCAAAGCAGACTCTATTTTTTTCCATCTCTCTTCTCAAATGAGATAAAAATTGGGTACCCTCATCATTGTCTAAGATGGCCAGTCCTATCCAGTTCCAATTGAAGTGAAGCATCAAAGAAACCATGGCCAGGGGTAGAGCTGTATCCTTGGGGGCCATCTGATACAGATAGGGAAATTTTTCATGATCACTCAGGATGGTATGGAAAGGTCCATAGGTAAGATGGAGGACCTAGGACACAGGGGGGCAGCATGAGATTGCATGCACTCCTAAGAACTTGTAAACACACTTTTTGCAAAGAGTTCCATAAAATCCTCTTAAATGTTACTTCTTTCCTCATCTCAATTTCAAAAAAGGAAATGAAGCCCCATCAAGTCTCTGAAAAGCACCCTTGAACCACATTGTCTGACATAAGTGTGAGGCTAGTATCCTCCTCACACTCTTCTTAGCATCTGGGAGTGGTACCAACGGAGTCACGATTTCTTGCAAACCCACACCACAAATGTCTCACCTGTTGAGATCTGTAGGGGTCCTGGAATATTGCAACCATTGCAGATGTTGCCAGGTTTGGTCCACTCAGCATCACTAAACACATAGTATCTTTGAAACAATTATAATTAGGGGGAAAATCTCGATTTTCTTCAGATAAAGGCACACGCCTGTATGATTTTGACACAGTCTTACAACTACCTTCAGGGAATTCAAGTACGAATGACATATTTGGCAAAAGATCAAGGTTCCTGTTGACTTCATCCAGGGAAAAAACTAAGGCCAATGGAAAGTATTTGTATTCAATTGATGTTCTGGAAAAGGGTATGGTGTTTATTAATGACAGATCTACAGATAATCCTTTGTAGTCAATAGAAGGAATATAATGAACTGGATGGTATTCCAAACCACCCCCAAATACTGAAACAAATGTCTTGTGCTGTGAGGTTGGAATGACATAAGAAGCTGGAAGTTTACAATGGCTTTTAAAATTCATGAGAGTGCATCTTCCATGAGTAACATGAGCCATTGGCATCTTCCACAGACAGGAGTGTCCATTTCTGCTTTGGGAGTTCTTACTTAGCAGATAAAGACAAAGACACAGGCTTTATCCAAGCAGCAGTCCTGATCATGTCTTCATTTTGGAATCATCAAACAATATGAAAAATACATGTGATGTGTGAACCAATGAGACTATGGCATTTTCTTATGATTTTAACTGACTTGGCTAAGGCAATCAAATAATGTTTTATGAGCACACAATAGTTTGTACATTTGGCTCTTGTGCTTACAATTTTTTACAATCAGTGGGCAATCTAGTTAACATATACCCTCATATCCATTTTGTCTTGTTCTTTTATTTTTCTGGTTTATCTAATGCAGGTGTAAAATTTTTATTTTGGAGATTTGTTTTTAAATTAATTTAACTACCAGAGATGTATTTGGTAAAGGTATATGTCACTATTCATCTGCATGTATGGACAGGACTAATGCTTATGTAGGCCATAGTGTGGAACGGATTATATGCTTTTGAATGATACCTTCTTCTAGAGCACACTGGCCTGAAATGTACGATGATATGCCTGCTCCAGATACTGAGTGCAGAGATAAAGGGCATTTACTACCTCCCCAGTATTGTTCACCTATTTTATGTTTTCACAGGCAAGTCATATATTCACACTTGGTATATCTGGTCAACATAATTTTTTTCTAGAAAATATCTTATGACTATCTTTCCACTTACACTAACACAGAATGCACATACTACTGATATTTGTATATGCCAGTATTAAATCTTTATAAAATAGAAGACTATAAAGTGTGAAATGTATGAAAGATTGTTTATGAGGGTTTTTTGTAATAAAAATGAGTAATATACAGTTGGGTGTGAAGAATACCAACTTATGTTTCTGTTTATGGGAAGAATAATAACTTATGTTTCTTTTTTTTTTTTTTTTTTTGGTTTTTCGAGACAGGGTTTCTCTGTGTAGCTTTGCGCCTTTCCTGGAACTCACTTGGTAGACCAGGCTGGCCTCGAACTCACAGAGATCCGCCTGGCTCTGCCTCCCGAGTGCTGGGATTAAAGGCGTGCGCCACCACCGCCCGGCATAACTTATGTTTCTTTATACTCAATTCACATCATCTGACCAATAAATATCAAACATATTCCTTCATTCTGAAGGATTCATTCAGAGTTAAATACAATCACATTTCCAGTTATAAATTGTACCACTGTGTTTTCTTTATATATAAAAAATAAGATTTACCTATACATTTTTAAAATAAAAATTACTTTAATATTTCTTTATTACAACCCAGAAAAATACCGTTGAAAGTTTCAGTATCACACAACAGGAATTTGTGAGTAGAATTGTGAAGCTCACACACTAACTCCTGCACACTAAACATTCAGAAACTTAAGTACCTGAGCCATTAGAGTGGCCCAGTGAACAAAAGTACTGTGTTTAATAACTGCCATCCACATTCTACAAAATGAAATGTGTATTATGCCCTGTTTGACAAAAGATGCATATATAATAAGCAAAATTACAAAAAGTAAGCATAGGAGGTAATTGGGATGTAAGAGTCAGAGAATAAACAATTTAAATATAAAGAAAGAAGACACATGTTTCTTACATAATGGCAAAGATGTGCAAATAGGTAACTCCTCTATCCGTATTCTCAAGTGTCCGCAAGTAACTCATACCACAGCCATCTCTCAGGGAAGTGACAGTCTCACTTTTCAAAGAATGCAAACATATTATTTACACTCTATAAATTCCTTATTTACTAAGTAGAGAGTGAAGAACAGAACTTTGAAATTAAAGGCCAGGATTTGTACATGTATGTAAGTGAAGCACAGATAAATAGGGAAATATGATATTCACAGTGAACATGTCTCGTACTTCTGTTCTCGATGAGACTTCAGAAGACATAATGTAACCACATTCAGAGCATCAGAAATAGTAATTGTATATCTATGTGAAAATTCTCTGCAGCTACATGTGCCACAAATATTAGTTGCTCTAGCACGTGCATTAGGACCTACACAGTAATGAAAGGACCATCAGCTGACTCTACTCTATGGCTGTTTACATGTACCATGTTAGAATGATATTAATTGAAATAGAATTGTGGTCCATTTGACTAGTCATCACCTGCTCCTGTGCTACGAAAACTTAGAAGAGGAGGGCTATATGTGATAGAACAAGGTAGAGTCCTTTCTTAACTCAGCTCCAGCCATGTAAGTTGGAGTTGTAACTGAGAGAAAAACAGAAAACTCCCTGGACAAAATAAAATTAGAAAAATAGCATTGAGTCTGTAAAATATTTTTGAGTGTTGATGTGCAGGTTGGGAAAATGGGGGAGAAGATTCAAAGCTTTGCTCTGATCCTCATCCTCTATCCCTCATGAAATATTCATGATGATATTTCATAAAACATACAAAGGAACTTATGTATATTCAAAACATTGTTGAAATTCTTTTTCCTCTGGCCACTGCACTGCTGCAAGGGAGAAGACACAACCTGTCACCAAGTCTCCATCTTTGTCTTCATTCTGCTTTCTTCTCCAGGAGCATCCACGATGAATGAAACTGGACACAAGAAGTGGAATGCTCATGAGCAAGAAGAGGAAAGTCAAAATGAACATATTTTCCAGCTGTATGGCTTAGCAGTATCAATTGTGACCAGCCATGCAGATAAGCACATCAAATGGGCAGTCATGTATCCCCATCTGCTTTCATTTCTGTGGATGGAGAAGAGACACCTGTGCATTTATGATGCTTTTTTTTCTGATGTTTCCTCACTCCTTGAACAATCTCTGACACTTTCTACTCTGTGGCTCTGCATCTGATGTCAGCAGTCCATGTGATTACATTTGGTTGATAAATATATATGAGGAGAGTTCAGGTAGTTTCATGATATCACTCATCTTTGTGGTAATTAATGCCCCTGGCCAGATGCAATTTTGGGAATATTTGGGACCATGACTGCCTCATCAACCCATTAATGTTAATGCCTTTAGATGGGTTGTCATGGATGTAATAGATGATCCACAGTGAGGCATGCATTATTAGTTCAGGAGGATTAAAAATCAGAATTCGTGGTTACACACTGGGCATTGTATCACAAAGTTCTTGTCAGGGTAAAGCAGCTTCATATTTGGAGCAATTGAGTTCCACACAACTTGTACAGTGGGGCCTATGCTACAAAAATGACAGGTCCAGAATATTTACCAAATCCTGTGTTTCTACTCTCTTGAGAACAACTACTCAGGCCACATTCAGAAATTTTCTGTATTCTGCTGTTCCAAAATTATCCAGCTCATCAAAGAATCACAGTTCATTTTTACATTTGATGTTGATTTTTAAATATTCAACAAGACCCCGAGAGAACACCAAACCACTGTTCCTCATTTAATATACTATATAAGACATATCGCTTCTCCTCGTCCCAATCAAACATTATTAATGAAAAGACAAGCTGCATATTTGATTTCTAAAACATGACATTCCTTCTTGATTCTTGCATCTCACAGATCAATACCTTTCGATAATCCATTTATTCTTCTTTATCTTTGATATCCTACACTGTTTTTTTTAATTTTTATTTTGCAATACAATTAAGGTCTACATATCAGCCACAGATTCCCTTGTTCTCCCCCCTCCCGCCCCCCTCACCTTCCCCCACCCCGCCCCCCATTCCAATCTCCTCCAGGGCAAAGCCTTCCCCCAGACTGAGATCAACCTGGTGGACTCAGTCCAGGTAGGTCCAGTCCCCTCCTCCCAGGCCGAGCCAAGGGACCCTGCATAGGCCCCAGGTTTCAAACAGCCGACTCATGCAATGAGCACAGGACCCGGTGCCACTGCCTGGATGCCTCCCAAACAGATCAGGCCAATCAACTGTCTCACCCACTCAGAGGGCCTGATCCAGTTGGTGACCCCTCAGCCATTGGTTCATATTTCATGTGTTTCCGTTTGTTTGGCTATTTGTCTCTGTGCTTTATCTGACCTTGGTCTCAATAATTCTCTCTCATATAAACCCTCCTCATTCTCGCTAATTGGACTCCCAGAGATCCACCTGGGGCCTAGTCATGGATCCCTGCATCCAGATCCCTCAGTAGTTGGATGAGGTTTCTAGCAGGACAATTAGGGTGTTTGGCCATCCCATCACCACAGTAGGTCAGTTCGGACTGTCTCTCGACCATTGCCAGCAGTCTGTTGTGGGGGTATCTTTGTGGATTTCTGTGGGCCTCTCTAGCACTTTGTTTCTTCCTATTCTCATGTGGTCTTCATTTACCATGGTCTCCTATTCCTTGTTCTCCCTCTCTGTTGTTGATCCAGCTGGGATCTCCCACTCACCCAAGCTCTCTTTCCCTCGACCCTCGCCCTTCACTACCCCCACTCAGGTCCAGGCTGTTCATGTAGATCTCATTCCATTTCTCTGTCATTGGGCGATCCCTGTGTCTTTCTTGGGGTCCTGTTTTCCAGGTAGCCTGCCTGGTGATGTGAGTAGCAGTCCAGTCATCCTTGTTCCACATCTAGTATCCTGTTATGAGTGAGTACATACCATGTTTGTCTTTCTGAGTCTGGGATACCTCACTCAGGATGATTTTTTCTAGATCCATCCATTTGTCTGCAAACCTCATGATGTCATTGTTTTTCTCTGCTGAGTAGTATTCCATTGTGTATATGTACCACATTTTGTTTATCCATTCTTCAGTTGAAGGGCATCTAGGTTGTTTCCATGTTCTGGCTATTACAAACAATGCTGATATGAACATAGCTGAACAAGTGCTCTTGTGGTGTGGTTGAGCATTCCTTGGGTATATGCCCAAGAGAGGTATAGCTGGATCTTGGGGGAGATGGATTCCCAATATTCTAAGAAATCTCCATATTGATTTCCAAAGTGGTTGTACAAGCTTACATTCCCACCAGCAGTGGAGGAGAGTTCCCCTAGCTCCACATCCTCTCCAGCATAAGGTGTCTTCAGTGTTTTTGAACTTAGCCATTCTGACAGGCGTAAGGTGGTATCTCAGAGTTGTTTTGATTTGCATTTCCCTGATGATTAGGGATGTTGAGCAATTCCTTAAATGTCTTTCAGCCATTTGAGTTTCCTCTGTTGAGAATTCTCTGTTTAGTTCTATAGCCCATTTCTTAATTGGACTGTTGGTCATTTTGATGTCTAATTTCTTGAGTTTCTTATATATTCTGGATATCAGTCCTCTGTCAGATGTGGGATTGGTGAAGATCTTTTCCCATTCTGTAGGCTGTCGCTTTGATTTGTTGACCGTATCCTTTGCCCTACAAAAGCTTCTCAGTTTCAAGAGGTCCCATTGATTGATTGTTTCTCTCAGTGTCTGTGTTACTGGTGTTCTATTTAGAAAGTGGTCTCCTATGCCAATGTGTTCAAGACTACTTCCTACTTTCTCTTCTAGCAGGTTCAGAGTAGCTGGATTTATGTTGAGGTTCTTGATCCACTTGGACTTAAGTTTTGTGCACGGTGATAGATATGGATCTATTTGCAGCCTTCTACATGTTGATATCCAGTTTTGCCAGCACCATTTGTTGAAGATGCTTTCTTTTTTCCATTGTGCACTTTTGGCTTCTTTGTCAAAAATTATTTGTTCATAGGTGTGCGGATTAATGTCAGGGTCTTCAATTCGATTCCATTGGTCCACATGTCGGTTTTTATGCCAGTACCAAGCTGTTTTTATTACTGTAGCTCTATAGTACAGCTTGAAGTCAGGGATCGTGATGCCTCCAGAGGTTGTTTTATTGTACAGGATTCTTTTGGCTATCCTGGGTTTTTTGTTTTTCCATATGAAGTTGAGTATTATTCTTTCCAGGTCTGTGAAGAATTGTGTTGGTATTTTGATGGGGATTGCATTGAATCTGTAGATTGCTTTCGGTAAGATTGCCATTTTTACTATGTTAGTTCTGCCTATCCATGAGCATGGGAGATCTTTCCATTTTCTGACATCTTCTTCAATTTCTTTTTTCAGGGACTTAAAGTTCTTGTCATATAGGTCCTTCACTTGCTTGGTTAGTGTTACCCCAAGGTATTTTATGTCATTTGTGGCTATAGTAAAGGGTGATGTATCTCTGATTTCCTTCTCTGCTTCTTTGTCCATTGTATATAGGAGGGCTACTGATTTTTTTGAGTTGATCTTGTATCCTGCTATGTTGCTGAAGGTGTTTATAAGTTGTATCAGTTCCTTGGTGGAATCTTTGGGGTTGCTCAAGTATACTATCATGTCATCTGCAAATAGGGAAAGCTTGACTTCTTCCTTTCCAATTTGTATCCCCTTAATCTCCTTATGTTGTCTTATTGCTCTGGCTAGAACTTCAAGAACTATATTGAATAAGTATGGGGAGAGTGGACAGCCTTGCCTCATTCCTGATTTTAGTGGAATTGCTTTGAGTTTCTCTCCATTTAATTTGATGTTGGCTGTTGGCTTGCTGTAAATTGCCTTTATTATGTTTAGGTATGTTCCCTGTATTCCTGATCGCTCCAAGACCTTTATCATGAAGGGGTGTTGGATTTTGTCAAATGCCTTTTCAGCATCTAGTGAGATGATCATGTGGTTTTTTTTCTTTGAGTTTGTTTATATGGTGTACCACATTGACAGACTTTCGTATGTTGAACCACCCTTGCATCCCTGGAATGAATCCTACTTGATCATGGTGGATAATTGTTTTGATGTGTTCTTGGAGTCTGTTTGCCAGTATTTTATTGAGTATTTTTGCATCAATGTTCATGAGGGAGATCGGTCTGTAGTTCTCTTTCTTTGTTGTATCCTTGTTTGGTTTGGGAATCAGGGAAATTGTAGCCTCATAGAAGGAGTTTGGTAATGTTCCTTCTGTTTCTATTGTATGGAACAATTTAGAGAGTATTGGTATTAACTCTTCTTTGAAGATCTGGTAGAATTCTGCACTGAAACCATCTGGTCCTGGCCTTTTTTTGGTTGGGAGACTTTTAATGGCTGTTTCTATTTTGTTAGGGGTTATTGGACTATTTAAATACTTCATATAAAATAAAATCAATATTTTATATGAAGTATTTTCTTTATTTCCACTTCTGTTAGGGGGCATCAAGGTTGATTCCATATTTTCTATATTCTGAATAATGCTGAAATAAACATGGGCAGGCAAGTGTCTATGTGCTTTGTTGACTTATCTACCTTCAGAAAGTTCAAAAGATGGTGTGGATGGACCTTAAGATATTGGTACATTTAATGACTGAATTAGATATATATGCTTACCACATTGAGGACCTTAGTTTCTACTCATATTAAAACAGTGATGGGAATTCCCAAAACTCCTACATGCTCATTAATTTATTTGGTCTTTTTTTTTAGCTATTCATTCTCACTGTAAAGTGGGACATCCTAACTATGGTTTTCCATTATTACAACTAAAACATTTGAATGTACGTTCACACTTACATAGTCTTATATGATTTTTAAAAAAGAAAGTGTAAAATACTGGTTATATAGAAATCAGGATTACTGTTATATTTGTCTAAATTTAGGTTTTGAGGGACTACAAAACATTGGGTGAGTTTAAACAGTAGCTTTAGTTCAGCAAATTAAGGTTTTGGGAAATAGAAAAGTACAGGAGAAAATGTGAATATGGTGTGAGTTGATCCTGGGTTCATATCCAGCCTTCCTCACATATTGGGCTCCTTGGGTTTCAACTCAGATTTATAACTGCCATTTTTTGTTTCGTTTTTTGTTTTTTTAAAATAAAATGGTGCTAGTAAGTATGCCACCTAATAGGAGACAAGTGTTACTTTGTGTCTTTTGCTCTTAAGCAAAGACCTGGCACATAGTAAACATTTTATAAACACAGATGCCCCTCTCCAGTCCCTGTAGCTTCTTGACACCATACTGTGTGGGCTTTACAACAGTGGACTAGAGGGACATCTTTCACACCTGTACTGTACTAATTCCCTGTCAAGTCTGTTCTCCACTGCTTTGAATCCAGCCAGATCCAGCTATGCCCACCTCACCCAGTGTGAGTAGGTAGCAGGGCCTTATGCTTTCTATCAGGAGTGTTGATTCCTGGGGCTGAACTGAGTCACCAGAGGATTCATATGGTAGTGTGGAAGTATCAAAGGCTCCTTGTCCCCTTGTACCACAAATCCACCATATTCTTCAGGCATGTTCCTTTACTTTTATTGTGGTTGTTTTAATGAGGTTTTATTGTTTGGTTGGGTGTTTTGTTTAATTTTGGTTTTTGTTTAAAGTCACAAGTTTAATTATTACTCAGGTAAAGACCCAAGGAGATTGTTAGCATAGAAGAATATTGTTGGGAAGCCTATTAATTCATGGTGCAATTCAGAGTTATTTAAATAAACCCTTGGCCCCTGAGCATATTTCAATAGCACAGTAATGAGTGAAGGGGGCATATATTCATGAAATAATAAATAAGGTGTTTATAGGCTTTCCACAAACTGAAAAAGAAATGGATTTTATCCACCTTTGTCCTTAAAGTAATCTAACCCACAAGATTATATTTAAAATATTTGCATGGTGCTAATAAAAAAAAACCTTCATTGCAAATGAGGTTCCTTAAATGAGAATGGACCTCACTCTGGGGAACACAGAAATTAAACCTAGGGCCAGCATCCCCAGTAAGATACAGCCCGTCCTCCCAGTCTGCTCTTCACCTTCAGATAACAGGAACCAAGGGAATCTAGTGTAGGAAGGATGCTTCCAAGGTAAAGTGTAGCAGGGAGAAGACGAGAGGGTGGGACAGAACTTGTTTGTGCAGTCTTCACAGAATGCCACGATGCTGACACACAGTCCCTGAAAGTCCACTTTCTTATCTCCCCAATACCTGACATTTGAAATGAGTTGCCTAGTTGCACAAGCCAGAGTGAAATGCCTGACAGGCAGCTTTGCTCCAGGCCCTCTCCTTCCCTGCATGGCACTCGTCTCCTCGTGAGACTATGAAGTTAAGGAAAGTGCCATGCTTGCCCTACTGTGTCCTATTGGAAACCAGACCTCAAACCAGCAGTATCTGCATTGCCTAGAAACTTGTTGAAATGCTAATTGCTGTTTTCAAATATTCTACCTTATTTATACTTTTGTCTACATGAGCCTGTGGAATTAGTAATGTTAATCTTCCATTGAAAAAGGAAAGCAAGCCGGGCGGTGGTGGCGCACGCCTTTAATCCCAGCACTCGGGAGGCAGAGCCAGGCAGATCTCTGTGAGTTCGAGGGCAGCCTGGACTACCAAGTGAGTTCCAGGAAAGGCGCAAAGCTACACAGAGAAACCCTGTCTCGAAAAACAAAAACAAAACCAAAAAAAAAAAAAGAAAAGAAAAAGGAAAGCAGGTTTTCCACACCCATGTGTCTTAGTCACAAGGGAATGCATGAGAGAGTCAGGAAGGTGCAATACAGACTGTCCATTTTAAAACTGAGGACGGTAATGTGTGATTTGACTGGGGAGAATGGAAGGAGAAGGTCAATATCTGTGGATAGCCCATCAGTTTCTCTGACCACAGCGTCCTGAGTGTTTCCTAGGTATAGTTGCTCAATTTCCTACTTAACAAAAATGAGTAGGAAATGAGTAAATCCTTGGAAAGGAAAAACAATCCACTGAAAGAAATGAATAAAACTGTATAAGATCTGAAATAGGAAACAGATCTATGAAGAAAACACAAAGCGAGGAACTTTTAGAAAAGGAAAATCCAGGTCAGCATACAGGAAAACAAGAGATGGAGTAGAGAATCTAAGTCATTGAGATACAAGAGACAAAATAGATACAATTATCAAAGGAAATGTTAAATCTAAAAAAGCCTTGTCACAAAACATCCAGAAACACAGGAACACTATGAGAAGGCCAAACTTAAGAGTAATAGGAATACAGGAATGATAAAGAATCCCATCACAACTGCCCACAATATATTTTTCCCAAAATCATAGTTTTCCTAATCTAGAAAGGAAAAGCCTACAAAGGTACAACAAAGTTTACAAAACACCAGATAGATTGTAACAGATAAAGGATGCCCTCACAATATAATCAAAACATTAAATATACAGAACAAAGTAAGAATATTAAATAGTATGAGGAAATAGGTGAAGTAACATGTAATGTAAACCTATCTGAATTGCATCTGATTTTTCAATGGAGACTATAAAAACCAGAATGGTGTGGCCAGTTGTCCTGCAGATGCTAAGAGAGCACAGAAGTCAACCCATACCACTATACCCAGAAAAACTTTCCATCCTTATAGAAGGAGACAATGGGATGCTCCATGATAAATCAAATTTAAACAGTATCTACCCACACAGACAGTACTACAGAAGTTAATAGAGGGAAAATCCAAACAAGCAAAGCTAACCTCACCCATGAAAACACAAGAAACAAAATAATCTCTTACCAGCAAAATCAAAAGAAAGGAAACACTCACAAACATCACCACCAACAACAAACTACAACAACAAAAGAGAAATTAGCAATCATTTCCATTGATATGTCACTAGTATCACCTCCAGTATAAAAAGACACAGACTAACAGAATGAATGTGGAAAGAGTATCTGTCCTTCTGGAAATAATAATAAATATACCTCAAAATCAAAGGTAGTCATACCTTGGAGTTAATGGCTGGAAATTTTTTAAAGCAAAATGATGTAGAAAACAAGATAGGGAAGCATTTCTGACATCTAACAAACTACACTTCAAACCCAAATTAATCAAATGAGATGAGAAGAAATACTCCATATTTATATAGGAGAAAGCCATACAGATAACATTTCACTTCTCAACATCTGTTCTCTAAATGCAAGGTCACTCATATTATTAAAAGAAACATAACTTAAAATGAAAGAAAAAGAAACATAACTAAAGCTTAAATCACGCATTGACTCTCAGACACTGATAGCAGGAGATTTCAATATCCTACTCTCTCCAAAGGACAAGTCATCCAGACAAAAGCAAAGCAGAGTAATTCTCGTGCCAACAGACTTTATAAATGAAAAACCTAACACATATCTACAGAACATTGTACTCAATCACAAAAGAATATTTCTTCTTTTCAGGACCTCATGGAACTTTTTCCAAATTTGACCAAATACTTGGTCACAAAGCAAGTTTCAAACTTTGCAAGAATATTGAAACAACCCTTGCATCCTAACAGACTACCACAGATTAAACCTAAACTTCAACAATAAGAGAAAAAAATAAAGCATTCAAACTCATTGAAAATGAACGGCTCTCTAATCAATGACTAGGGGATCAAGACAAGAATAAAGAAATTAAAAACTTCATAGAATTAAATGAATATTAATAAAACATACACCCAAACTTATAGGACAAAGTGACAGTGGTGGTAAAATAGGGTTCATTCATCTAGCTGTTTACAAAATAAGTTGGAGAGATCTGATACTAGCAATTTACAACACACCTGAATGCTCTAGAATGAAAAGATGTAAGCATATCCAAGAAGAATAGACTCTAGTATAATCAAACTGAAGTCTTAATCTATAAGATAGAAAAAAAGAGAACAATAAAAAGAGTCAATGAAACAAAGAATTGGTTCTTTGAAAAAATCAACAAGATAGACAAACCCTTATCCAAACTAACTAAAAGACAGAATATTCAAATTAACATAATCAGAAAAGAAAAGGGAGACATAATAATAGACATCAAGTAAACCTGAATAATCATTAGGTCATATTTTAAAAACTTGTAATTAACAAAATTGGAAAATCAAACAGAAATGGACAATTTTCTCAATAGATACCTCTTACCAAGTTAAACAAAGATCAGCTAAACAATTGCAACACACCTACAACCCCTAAGAAAATAAAAGCACTCTTTCACAGTCTCCCAACCAAAAAACCCAGAGTAAGATGGTTTTAGCACACGGTTTTACCAGACATTCCAGTCAGAGCTAACACCAGTTTTGTTCCAATTATTCCACAAAATGAAAAACAGCAGGAAGACTGACAACTTCATTTTATGAGGCCACAGTCACATTTCAAAAAACACAAATAATTCAACCACGAAAGAAGATTACAAACAAATTCCCCTTGTGAACATAAATGTAAAATATTCAATAAAATATTTTCAAATTGAATCCAAGAAAACAAAATATAATTCAACATCAGAAAATCTGTCAATGTAATTCACCATATAAAGAAACTGAAAGGAAAACACCATATAATAATGTCATTAGATGTTGAAATAACCTCTAAGAAAATCCAACAGCCCTTCATGATAAAAGTCTTGGAGAATGTTTTATTTTTTATTTTTTCAAAATCTAAGTAGGAAAGTGAGAGGGAATAAAGAAATGTGTAAATCAATCTTGGTTTCCAAAAACAGAGAATTTAATGAGGAAAATGTGGTATACAAGCAAGAAGTTTTTCAGTATTAAAGACATGAAGTTAGTTTTTGTGGGTTTTTTGGGGGTCGGAAATTAAATGCAATTAGAATAATCATATTAAGCAAATCATAGAACAAAAAAAACCACTTTTTTCCTCTCAAAAAAGTCTTGGGGAAAGTAGAAATACAGGGAACATACAGCGCGCACACACACACGTCCACTGCTACACACAGACGTACTGAATCCATAGAAAGATACATAAATAATACAGCTACATACTCATTTCTACACACTCAGGTACATGCCCAGACACACAGATAAACATAGTAACACACATAGACAGAAAGGCATATACCTACAAACAGACAAAAAGAAAGTTAAACACACAAAACACATCCACAGGCCCACACAAACATGCATAGTCTCAGAAATACACGCAGAGTGAGAGAGATGCACATACAAACAACTACACAGAGAGACATTGACACAGAAAAATTTATGCCCATATCCAAGACATACAATACAAACAGACACATGCACAGCAACACAGACATATGAATGTGCAAGAACATACACAGAAACATGCAAAACACACACAGAGGCACATGCAAACCCATGCACTAACTAATACTCACATAAAGATACACACAAAAATAAACACTCATACAGAAAGACATTGCCATAAGGCAAATTTATGATCACTTCTACAAATAGGCAGATAGCTATGCAGCTAGGCAGAAACACACCCGTATATAAAGCAACACAGATACATACATAGATACACAGAAACACACTAACAAACATCCATGCACAGTGAGAACATCCATTCACATACAGAAATATGCATGTATGTATCGAAAAGAATCTTAGCAAATTTCTTATATAATTACTCTCCTAGATTTAAGTGAGGTCCCCAGAGCTTAGAGTGGGAGCAGAATCAGCTAAGGACACTTGTGAATACCATCTCCTACACTGATTAGAACATATTTGAGAATTGATAAATGAAGACCAATTTTCTCAACATGGAGAGCATTAATGACTAAGGACTGATATGTTTTCAGTATTAGGATGAAGTGAAGATATTCAGGTGTTTGTAACATAATCACTGATTTTCCTTGACAAATTGTTTCCTCCACTTAATTCCCTTTTGCATTAGAGACTTATAGGAATGACTAGATTTCCTTCCACAACAGGAAAAATGTTTAGAAATCTATTTCATGAATATTTTTAATATAGTAGATTTGAACATCTAAGAGATTTTTAAGCACTATGACATTGAAGACACTAAATATCATCCAATACAGGAAACACTACCTTCAAGCAGTTAACATAGATTTTTTTTTCCTTTGTCCGTTGACTGATTATCTTCTTGTTGAAGAAGCATCTCATACAGATCAGGGGCCACAGCATACACAGCATTGTATACATCATAACTGCCCTCAATAAAGGCCACTTTGAAAGTTTGGAACACTAGCCATTGTAATGAGGCATTGGATGAGCAATTCTTTTTTTTTTTTTTTTTTTTTTTTTTTGGTTTTTTGAGACAGGGTTTCTCTGTGTAGCTTTGCGCCTTTCCTGGAACTCACTTGGTAGCCCAGGCTGGCCTCGAACTCACAGAGATCCGCCTGGCTCTGCCTCCCGAGTGCTGGGATTAAAGGCGTGCGCCACCACCGCCCGGCTGGATGAGCAGTTCTTCAGTGCCTTAGACTTAGATGCTGAGACTTCACAGTTAATTTTTATCCACCCAGCATTGCCAGGTATTTATCTGGGTGTTTGAGATGAGCCAATATCTAGACAAAAAAAATTAAAACCAGAAATTTCAGCGTGATGGTGTTTTGTGGGAGTTTACTAAGCCTCTGTGTGTTTGTTTGTGACCAAGCTGCTGCAGAACACAGGAAAACTTCTGTCTAGAGTGCTGTGCGAAAGCTAGAGTCCCAAGGAATCAGTCAAGTGTGAAGTCTATCTTATGTGTAGCATCATCCCACTGTGAGTTTGGGACCTATATTCTCTGTATACCTGGAGATTGCCACATTCTAAAGTTCACCCCTCCAGTACTGTCCATGTCACCATAAATGATAAGTACAATTGTGGATGATGTCATGATTTGGTTATATAATATACTTCAGCTCTTGGCATGCATAAATGCATGTTGCCTAGGATCATGCTCACAAAGGTGAAGCAGATTGTATTTTTCTATCTCTGTTCTCAAATGTGAGGGAAATTGAATAGCCTGATTATTGTCTGAGATGGCCAGCCCAATCCAATTAGTGTTTATTGTGGTCAAAAATCTACAGATGATCTTTTGTAGTCAGAGTGACAATCATCTTGTATTGGTCAATATTCTCAACCATCTAGTAAGTATGATTGAAACAAATCTGCTGTGTGAGGTTGAGATTAAATAAGGAGGTGGAAGCTTGCAAAAGCTTTAAAAATTTATGAGAGTGCATCTCACATAAACAAGATAAGACTTGCATTTTTCACAGAGGGCTGTCCATCTTTAGTTTTTGAGTGCTTGCTCTGAAGGTAAATACAAGGACACAGCCTTGACCAAACAGTAAACCTGAATATGAATTCATTTTAAAATTTTTGAACACTATGAAAAATACGTGTAATGATTGAGCAAAGTTTCTGGTAATTTTAAGAAAAGAAACTGAATTGGATAAGGCATTCAAAGCATGACTGGTAAGTGCTCAGTAGTGTTTCTGGGTCAACGTTTAGCTCTTGTGCTTATAATTAATTGTAATTAGTAGACAATATAGTTAACATACTCCCTCATGTCCATCCTCATCTTATTCTTTTTTTCCTTCTGGTTTATCTGTTGCAGGCACAAAATGTTTTTTCAGAAGATTTATTTTTAAGTAAATTTAAATACCAGAGTGTATTTGGTAAATAAATGCATCTGTGTGTATGGACATGAGAAATACTCCTTGAGGCCATAAAAAAGCCATGGATTCCATAGTTTTGAATGACATTTGGCTTTAAAATGGACTGGCCTCAAATTCACAGAAATACACCTGCTCTTTCCTGAATGCAGAGATTAAGTGCATGTACCCACTATTGTTCACTTATTTTATGTTTACAAAAGTATGTTCAATGTAAATATACTTGGTATATCTATCAAACATAAATTTTCTTATTGGGAGCACCCTTTATATATGTTTCTGTTACAAATACACAAAACTAGCATTGTATTGAGAACTAGAGGGTCATCTAGAAATTGCAGTGAGAATTGTTTGT
Organism: Peromyscus eremicus; assembly: GCF_949786415.1. NCBI lineage: Eukaryota > Metazoa > Chordata > Mammalia > Rodentia > Cricetidae > Peromyscus > Peromyscus eremicus. The sequence continues at coordinate 184,582,714 of NC_081416.1, read as the reverse complement.
GCCAGTATTACATATTTGCAAAATAAAAGAATATAAAGTGTATGCTGTATGGGAAATATTTATGAATTTTGAAATGAAAAATTGTTGACAAGTTAGTAGGAATAGAACAATAGCATTTTGTGTTTATATTTTTGGGAAGAATAATAACTCCCATGTCTTCTTACTCATTTTGTATCATCTGACCAATAAAACTCAAACTCAAACAAACATATTCATTATGAGTGATTCTCTCAGACTTAAACACAATCTGTTTTCCACTTAGAAATTGTACCAGTATGGTATCTTTATGTATAAATATATTTATCTGTTCATTTTGAAAACAAAAAATGTTTTCGAATATTCTTTATTACCACATGGGGAAATGTCATTGAAATTTTCAGCAACAGTTAACAGGAATTTGAGATTATAACTTATGAATCTCAAACACTAACTCCTGCACACTAAACATTAAGATACATGAATGCCTTGAGCTGTTAGAGCTGTTACCCTACTGGACTAAAGAGCTATGTTTGAAAACAACTATCAGCAATACACAAAATCAAAATGTGTATTGTGCCCAAATTGGTAAAATAGGTAGCTATAATTAGTAAAACTACAGAAAGAGAAACGTAAGAGGTTAGTGTGATGTAAGTGTCAGAGACTAAATAGCTTAGACATAAAGGGAAGAGACACATTCCTCTTAAAAAATGGCAAAGATGTACTGGTAGGTAGCTGTTCTCAAGTGCTGCCAAGTATCACATGCCACAGCTCTTACTCAGGGAAGTGACAAAGAGAGTAAACAGTCACCATGTTAGTGAAAGCTTTACACTTCAAAGAATGCACATATATCTTTTAGAGTCCACACATTCCTTCTTTACTCTGTAGAGAGAGTGAAGAACTAGACTTTGAAATCAAAGTCTAATAGTTACACATATATAAATGAAATATGGAGAAACAGGAACACATACGAAGTTCCAGTGGACAGGTCTTCTACTTCATTCTTGATGCAGCTTTAGAAGGGACAATGTGACTACATGCAGAGCATTTGAGAGTGTAACTGAATATACATGCAAAAAGTCTCTGGAGCTAGGGTTGCTGTAAATATTAGTTGTCCTAGTACATGCATTGGGAGTGACATAATGATCTAAGGGTCATCACAGACTATTTCACAGTCATTTACTTACACTCATTTAGAATGATACTTCTGAATAGTATGGTGTTTCCTTCAGTAACACACCACCAGCTACTGTGCCGTGGAAACTGTGAAGAGGAGGGCTACATGTGATGGAAGAAGATAAAGAGTCCGTCCTTCGCTCAGCTTCCAGCCTTTTAAGTAGTAGAATAACTCGTAGAATAACAGAACACTCTCAGGACAAATTAAAAGTAGAAAAATAGCACAGAGTCTTTAAAAGAACTTGAGGTCATTTCTTAGTTTTCAGATTGGGTATCAAGCCAAATACTCAAAGCATTGCTCTGACTCTCATAATCCTACCCCCAATGAAATATTCATGATGGCATTTACATAGAAAATATAAAGGAACTTACTGTTTATTAAGAATGTGGCTGAAATAATCTTTCTCCACAGGCCACTGCACTCTGTAAAGGATGAAGATACAACCTGTCAACAAGTCTCTATCTTCGTCTTTATTCTGCTTCATTCTCCAAAAGCATCTAGGAGGAATGATACTGGACACAAGAAATGGAATGTTCAGGAGCAAGAACAGAAAAATCAAAGTGAACATCTTTGTCCTACTTGAAGCCTGGTCAGTATTTATTGTGAAGTGCTATTAAGATTAGCACATTATATAGGCACACATATATTCCCACCTGCTCTTTCTCTGTAGCCAAAGGAGAGTTTACTTGTGAGTCATGATTCCTTTTTTTCCAGGTGGTTCCTCTCCCCAGTGTAGGTATCTTGGACACTCTCTTCCCTGGGGCTCTGCATCTGATGTTCATGTAATTAAATTTGGTTGATTAATATGTCTGAGGGAGTTCAGCTAGTTTCATGACATCACTCATAGTTGTGAAAATTAAGGATCTTTGGAGGATGACATTTTGGGAAAATATGATCTCAGGACTGTTTAAACAATCTGTTTGTTTTAATGCCTTTAGAAATTACGTCAGTAGATTTTGCAGATGTTTCACATTGAGACCTACCATAATGATTCAGGAAAGACTCACAAAGACATCATTTCCTGTTACACATTGGGAATTGTATTATGAAGTCCCAGTCAGGGAAAAACAGCTCCATTTTTAGAGTAATTGAGTTCCACACAGCATGCACAGTGGGACCTATGCTACACCAGTAACAGTTACAGAATATCTAACCAAATTCTGTGCTTCCACTGTGTTGAGAACAAATAATCAGGCAAAATTTCAATATTTCCTGAATCCTGTTGTTCTGTACATATCCAGCTTATCATAGACACACTGTTACACATACATCACAAAAATGTTTTTTTAAGTATTTAACAAGATCCATAGAAATCTTCTGTCCTACATTTCAAATACTAAATAAGATCTCTCACTGATCCTCCAAACCAATCCTTATTAAAAAGAAGATGAAGTAAATATTTGATTCCTAAAACATCATCTTCATCACCAAGCCTCAGTTCTAATAGTTCAAATCCTTGTGTTGACCCAATTCTTCTGCTTTATCTTTAAAGTTGTTGTTGCTCATTTTACAGCCCAGTAGTGGTTGTGAAGAAGTCTGTTTTGAGTATCTTAGAAGCAAATAGAAAATGGGGAGTGACCCTGTATTTAATGTGAAAATCGTTCTTATAACACTTTCCTAGACCTCTGTTTTTGTTTGCACTCTAGAACCTGTCCTGCCAGTGAGAGTGTCCTGATGAGTTTGGGCTGATGAGACTGTTTCAGGGGATACGGTCTACAGTGAAGGCAGAAAAAAAGTAGGGCACATCATTGCTGTGGTTGATGATGTGTCCTGTTTAGTATTTGAGATGAGGCACCTAGGGCTAGTGTTCTCATGTTCTCTGATTGTCCATTTAATAATAAATATTTAAATAGTGCATGACCTCTGGTTTTGTGATGAACTATCCTGGGGGCCTAAGATGTGTGAATAGAACAATGTGACAAGAAGAGTCTTTCATAGGCAGATGGAAAATTCACATTTCATGGAGCAGGAAAATAAAAATTCCACTTGTTCATCTTCAGTGTCGTATCCAGCTTTGTTTAATGTGGTGTAATTATTATTTTTTAAAATTAATATACAGCATAAAGCATTTTATTCTGGCAATTCACATATGTGTAGCATGTCTTTTGTTGGTATTTCCCCCCCTCTCACCCACATCAGTTGCTCATCTTATGATTCATTCCATTCCTCAATGTAAGAAGTTTCCTTTTAGCCGGGCAGTGGTGGCGCACGCCTTTAATCCCAGCACTCGGGAGGCAAAGCAAGGCGGATCTCTGTGAGTTCGAGGCCAGCCTGGACTACCAAGTGAGTTCCAGGAAAGGCGCAAAGCTACACAGAGAAACCCTGTCTCGAAAAAAAAAAAAAAAGTTTCCTTCTGACTTCATGATATCTTTGAGCATATTGAATTAATGAGACCAGACTGATATTTTCTTTATCCTGACTTCACATAGTTCCCAATACCTATTTCCTTAAGGCCTTAAATTCTCAAATAATTCCTCTCCTACATTAATTGTTTCCATGCATGTACACACACATACACATATAAACTCACAATCATACACATAAACACACACACACACACACACACACACACACACACACACACACACACACACACAAAATTATATCTGGAGTCTGAAAAGTCTGAATTTCTAGAGACCATCTGTTTAGGTAACATGATGACCTCCTAATTCATCCCCAATTCCTGCTAATGACATCATTTAATTCTTGCAGGCTGAAGACAACTCCATTATATCTAAATAAAACCTATGTGGCTTTCCTCTGAATTCTATTATATCTAGAGAAGTCTGGACCCAATGATCTTATTTGTAAAACTTCATAATTTTCAGTCATTTAGGAATTACATAGAATCTATTTATTTAAACTTCTTTAAAATCCATGTATATGTTATAGTTAAAAATCACTGTGTATATATTTCTGTATGGTAATTCATGGGAAGAAACTTTCAAAATTCTAAGAATGCATTGCAAATAGCAGTAATGAATCATCATATGAAAATAAAATTACAAAATTTTAGCTGATTTCTTTTAATTTCCTCATCTGTGGACAAGCATCAAGTATGCTTCCATATCTAAAATATTCTGAATAACAATGAAATAAACATGGGCAGACAAGTATCTGTTATCTACACTTACTTATGTATTTTCAGAAGGTTCCATGAGAGATGTTGTTGGACCATAATGTAGTCCTATGTTTACTGACTGAAATAACATTCCTACATGCTTATTAATTTATTTGGTAATATTTTGTCATTCCTTTCTCACAGTGGTAAGGGATTACCATCTTAACTATGGCTTTTTATTTTAATAGCTAAAACAATTATGTATATTTTGTACTCATGTTGTCTTTCACAGTTTGAAAAAATTGAAGTTAAAATCCAACACTGGTTATAAAGATATTAGCCTACTAATTTTTTAATGTTGGCCATGGACTTGCTTTAAAAGGCATTAATCAGGTTTAGCTATGTTGAACACAGGAATAGAATTGAAGTCCTAGATATAAGTTCATACACCTATGGACATCTGATTTTGATAAAAAAAAAGACAGAAATACAGAATTGAAATCATATTGTATCTTCAAAAGATGTTGCTGGGATGACTGGTAGTCTGCTTACAGAAAAACCCAAATAGATTCACACTGCTCACCCTGCACAAAACTCAAGTCCAAATTTATCAAAAATATCACCAAAAAACAGATACCCTGAACCTGGCAGACAAGAAAATGGGGGATAGCCTTGAACTCATTGGAATAACAGAAGAATTTCTGGAAAAAGCACCATAAGTGCATGCACTAAAACCAATAATTAATAAATAGGGCTTCATGAAACTGAAAAGCTCCTTTAAGGCAAAAGACATCAGCCCACAAAATGGGAAAATATTTTTACCAACTCTATATTTGGTAGAGGACTAATATCCAAAATATATGAAGACTTTAAGAAAATAGATATTATAACTAAACACAATTGAAAAACAGTGTACACATCTATATAGAAAATTATCAAAACAGGAAACTACAATTGCTGAGAAGCAGTTAATGAAATGTTCTTTGCCTTGTCTTACTCTATACTGTTTTGTCAACTTTGTTTCTTGTCTTTTGGAGTCTTTCTCCTTTTGTAAGAGAAATGGAGGCATAGTGGATCTGTGAGGGAGATTACGTAGGGTGGTTTTTTTTTTGTGTGGGGGGGGGTTTGTGTAACCAGCACAATGTTTTTAGTCTCTGCACTCTGCTGCTGTTAAAGGCACACATTAACTCAGACATCAAAAGAAGGACTCCCAGTAAATTTTAAATGTTATTGTATACTACAGAAACGAAAGAATTTCTGTTCTGCACTAATGTCCAACAGCCAGGTCTTGTAAAATAAGTGGCTGAGTGGAAGATTATGAGAGAGCGTGTATAAAAAGGTGGTGTACATGACACTTCTTAACATCTTTATTAGAAGAAAATTGAGAGTCATTAGATAATGCACACATCTTGCATTGTATCCGTATAGATGGTTTTATACCAACATTACAGTTATCAGATACAATTTATAGTGTGCATTCAGGAAGTTGTTTTCTTCTTTAAAATTTGAAGAGAATTTCTTTCTGGTCTTAACAAAATTATGTAGCACTTGGGGATAAAAATGCATTCTATAAAGCCTGCACTGGGGGACAAGATGGAAAAGATCCAGACACCAGGATCTTGCCCTTGCTGCTGTAGTAGACAGCGAGAAAGTTGACCCTTTAATGCAGAAAAACAGCATGCTAAATATCAACAACTTGGCTTCATTGAATGTGTTGGTAGATTCCTGGCCAAGAAAGCCACAAGGGGACTCCCAAAGGCAAGGGAGACATGGTATCCCAAGATACAATAGAATGCAGTAACTGAGCCCTAGACACACAAGATTATGATATGATTATGTTCAGGGTGTGCATCAATGTCAATAGAGGGAGGAGAAACTAGCAACCAGATTGCACAGAGAATAATTTGAATGAGTGTGTGGGTGGTAATGATGGAGTTGGATACCCCTGAAACCAAGAAGTACCCCATCCTTTTCCAAGGGCCTGTGACTTTGAAAGCTAGAAGCACAGTAATTGTTTTGGACAACACAGTAGAAACAGCCAAAGTGAATACAACTCCAATGTGATTTGCTGCAGCATGCAGGTAGCTGAGTTGTGATGACCAATGAATAGCAAGGAGCACAGGAAACAAAAAATGAGTGAGATGAGTAAGATATATCTGAGATTCTGGTTATTGGCATTCACAGTGAGAGTGTCACGGTGTTTGACAAAGACCACAAGAACGAAAGCTGTGCACACAGAGGAGCACAAAGCCATTAAGGCAAGAATTGACCCCAGGGAGTTTTCATAGGTCATAAAGATTGCAAATTTTTCAATGTACTGTTTGTGGTCTGTGTTGGCATAATGGTCCTCTAGACACTTCACACACTGATCCACATCTGATGGAGAAAAGGTAGTATGGGTAGTTCAGCTTTAGCATTTTTATTGATAGTACATTTCAATGATGTGTGTTGAAGAACCTTTGTAATATCTTCATTGTGTTGCTGAGGATGCAATTAAACAATGTTGCTGAACAGAAATAATTCCATTTCACAATTGATGGGTGATAGCACTCTGTATGCTGTGAATGTGTTGCTCTGATTGGTTGATAAATAAAGCTGTTTGTCCAATGGTGAGACAGAATAGGGTTAGGCAAGGCATTCTAACTAGAGAGGAGGAAGGAGAAAGGCAGAACAGAGAGGATGCTGCCAACTGCAGCCATGAGAAGCAAGATGTAAAGATACCAGTATGCCACGAGCCAAGTGGCAAAATTTATAGAAATGGGTTAATTTGTAAGATATAGCTAGTGAGAATCCTGAGCCAATATGCCACACAATTCATAATATATGCCTCTGTGTGTTCATTTGGGTCTGAGTGGCTGCAGGTCTTCGAGGACACAGGAGCCGGGTGGGCACAATAGAACTTTCAGTTACACACAATGCTCATGATCTTTATGGGGAATGAAATCAGAGAATCACTTGTTTTGTCTGTTTAAGTGTGTTTATGAGGTGATTTATCATAAAAATTAGATATTTTTAGTACATCCTAGATTCTATGATGAAATGACTTACATTGGTGAAATCACAGTAGCTAAATTAATTAACTACAATTTTTTTAGTGTATTTTAAAATTACTGATCTCTTGGATTCAGTGCCTCCTGAAGTCTTTGTCTCTTTTATGCGTGCTGTCCTTATGAAAGATGGTGGTGGTGTCTTCTACTGGGATAAGATCTGTGATATATATTCTAGTTTGAAATTCCCAGTCCTAACACATTGACATACAAGCAACCCTAAATCAGATAAGCAAGATATGTTTATATATGTGTGTTCTTATAAAAGTCACAAAAAAGCTCATGAATTTGGCAGTAACTGACTTGATATGTGGGAAGTAGGAGGGTCAGAGTGAAAGGCGACTATTTTGTAAATTTAATATTAATGTTTGAAAACCGCAATAAATAGAAATAAATATGCCTTATTTATGTCTTTATCTGATAGAAGGGACACTAACCTCCACAGTTTTGTTTGCCAGAAGCAAGAACCATATCACAAAATTAGGAACGTATGTACATACATAGCACTAAAGCATTCTGTGTCTTAATTCAATCACCTTTGGAAGCAAACAGAAATTTCCTCCTTTCCAAATTTCCATCTCTGTGAGAACCAGACTCTATGACTGTACTCAAAGTGAGGTAGATACTGATAAGCAATATGAGAAAGATAACACAAGGTTTTTAAGCAAGAGTGATAACACAGAATGTTTGTGTTTAGCAATTTAGCACACCATTCATTATTTGTAATTTCCACTGTGTCAACTGTAAGAAATAAGATTTTAATTGAGTTTAATCATTGGATAATTGCACAAGTGATGATGTGTTTTCAAGAGTTTATGTTTATTATCCCGAACAATGCATTTTAGGGGACATGTAAAGAGATAATTTATTTAAGGACCTTGAAGGTAGGCTCAGTTGTGGGATGTACTGTTCTAGCATATGACTTGAGTTCATTCCCCAGCACTCATATCAGGTCTCTCATAACTGCCAGTCACTCTAACTACATGAACATTGGATGCCTCTCACCTGCATTTGCAGTTGTGCAGACATAATCACCCATCTCACAAATATATGCAGAAAGTAATGATAAAAATATTTTTGTTCAATTTTGTCACATTTATTTTGGTAAACACCCTTTATTCTTAATGGTTTTACATTTAAAACAAGCTCATTACATTTAGTTTAATTAATTTGGTGGATGTTGTATATGGGAGTACATGCAGTCAGAAGACCACTTTTAGGATTTGGCTACATCTACCTACTACAGGGGACCGGGGAATGAACTTAGGCCACCAACTTTAGTTGCAAGAGTTTTAACTGCTGAGTCACTTCACTGTCATAAACGTCCTTTACCTTCTTTCATTTCATTTTGTAGAATTACAAACCAATGAGGCTAAAACTATCTGTCTGCCATTTGTATTTAGCAAATGCTAATGAAATAGTCATTGACAAACATGAGCTGTGTGGGTGACAAAAGTTTTTGAATAATTGTAGCTAACTGCTTTTCATACGAAACCATTTTATTCTATTACTTTATGACATTAGTAACTGAGTGTTGTATATAAAAATATTGAATATGAGATTACTCATATTTTCCACCTCATATATTGACATGTATCCCCACTTTCATACATTTTGAATCACATTGAACTTTTGAAAAGAGTTCTCTGGATATTGTACATCTTCTGTTTCATAGTAAGCACTTTCTGATGGTTTTCCAAGTAGTTGCTTTCTGTCTTCGTTAATGTTACAGCAGACTTGCATTTGGTTCTCAGCACACACATGACAGAGTTTGGTGGATCCAATGCCCTATCTGTTCTCTGTGGGGTCCTGTACATAAATTATGTGCATGAACTTATGTAGGGACACAAACATACATGCAAAAAGAAAGAATAAAAATATTTTTAAAGATTCATGACCTGAAGCTGATTTACATGTCATTTTAGAGGGGATTATTCCTTAAGAAAGATCTTGTGTAGAGTTTCCTTATACTGCAGTTTGATGATAAAAACTATCTTTGAGAAAAAAATGTGATCTGCCTTGAATTAACAATGAGTCAAGAGGTAAGTCAAGGCATAAGGAATTTTATACAGGGACATTGTTAATGATCATCTTCCTATAAAGCCTAATGGTGTAGGATAATGCTTTTGTAAACTGGTTAAATAAAACATTGATTGGCCAGTAGCCAGGCAGGAAGTATAGGCTGGGTAAGGTGAGGAGAATTGTGGGGAGAGGAAGGCTGAGTCAGGAGACACCAGACCACTGCCCAGGGAGCATCATGTAATAGAACACAGGTAAAGCCACTGAACACGTGGCAACATATAGACTAACAGAAATGGCCTGAGGTTAAATGTAAGAGTTAGTCAGTGGTAGGCCTGAGCTAAAGGCTAAGCAGTTTTAATTAAGATAAGCTTCTGAGTGATTATTTTATAAGTGGCTGCAGGGTCTGAAGGATGGGCAGGACTGGAGAAACTTCAGCTATAGCCTAACTTAGGAAAGTCATATATTTGATTTGGGCAATTCCCTTTTAGATCTCCTCAGCATTCCAGTGCAGAGTTTTGGGAGCATGATCAACATGAAGGACTTACTTACCTCAACAGCAAACACTCACTTATCTCATTAGAAATTACATTTTCAGGGCACGGGCTCCAATTGAAAGAGTAGACTGCTATTCACTGCTGCTGAATTTTCTGAATCCATGAACACAATGAGCACTGTACACATTGGGCAGCATCTGAGGATAATTAGACAAATGTTGATATCAGGAGTTTTACCTACTCCTTCCATAACTATATTATATTGGTATGTTGGGATATCAGCAAGCTTATTTTATATACACCAAATGAATGACCACATTTCACTTTGTATATTATATAATACCAGACATATGAATATATGGAATCAAACTGATGTAAAGTTGAAGCATTTTATTAATGCGTAATTGATGGAGAAATGCCCAGCACACTGTGGGCAGTGTTGTTGTTTGGCAGGGCTGTATGAGAAATCAAACAGAGCCAGCCAGTAAGCAATGTTCCTTCAGGGACTGAGCTTTTGTTGCAGTGTTCAGATTCCTGCCTTGTCTGTCCTTGGCTGTAATCCATGAGCCAAAACAACACTTTCTCCTCAATTTGCTAATGGTCTGGCTTTAATCACAACAACATTGTAGCAAGCTAAGACTAACAGACTTCTGAAACAAAGGAAATATCTCCTCAAATCTCAGATAGTAAACATGAACTCCAGTAAATAACATTGCAAATCAAGAAATTGTATAAAGAAGGAAAGAGCTGAATAGGCAGTTCCCTGTATATTTGTGGTAAGGAAGTGCTTTGTTACTGTGTATTGAGCTGGAAGGTGGAGTGTTTCTTGATGTCAAAAGTCCTTACAAAGATTGTAAATATAGGTGGAACTTGAATAAAAGTTAGGTTGTTTAAACTTAAGTGAAAGATTTCTTAAATTTAAAAAAAAAATCGTATATATCTTTGAATGACCATGAACCTGGTGATGGGAACCTATATGCTGCATCAGAAAGTTCCTAAATCTTACTTGCTCTATTTGCATCCTTTGTTGCATCTCTTATTCACAGGATCATTTCATGCTCTCCAGAGATACTGATAACTATAATGCTTCTTTTTCTCTTGTGGTGTTGGGGTCTTACTGAGTAGTGTTGGTTGACCTCAACTCTGTATCTAGCTAGGCTACATTTCTTTACTTCTCTTTGTATTCTTTTCTACATTTGCCAAATTTTTAAAGACTACTTTGAAGAAGAGTAGAGAAAATGCATATCCTTGTTCAATTTCTATTCATTTCTCTCAAGGCATGGTTTACATATGCAGCCATGGCTGACTTAGAATTGCTTTATAAGCCAGGGTGACTACAAGAAGATTTCCAAATAGCTTGGATTAATGGCATTCACCACCACACACACATGCCTCATTTCTTATTTTAATGGATTTTTTTATTTTTCTATTCATGTAGTACAATGCTGTCAATAGTTTTGCCATGGAAAAACTTATGATGTCAAGATTTGTCCCTTCTATTTTTGGGGGATTTTTATAAATCTGAATAGATGTTGGATTTTGTTAATGGTCCTTTCTGCACATTTTTAAATAATAATATAATTGTATCCTTTTATTTATTTATTTATTTTTAGGGGTAAAAACCTGAGAGATCAGGGATATAGGAAAAGCCACAAGCTAGCCTCACCTCAAATGACACCTCAGTCTCCAAAGAGAGCTACTTCCTGTCTGCCCACACCTATATGCCTTTCTGTTCTGTTCTCTCATTTGCTCTCTCAGTCCAACTACTTCACTTCTTCTTCCTGCCAAGCTCTGTCACTTCCTGTCTGTCTGTACAGACCCCCAGACCTCTATGGTTGGTGCTGGGATTAAAGGCATGTGTCACCACACCTGGCTCTGTTTCCCTTGTGGCCTTGAACTCACAGAGATTCAGACTGATCCCTTCTTCCCGAGAGATAGGATTAAAAGCTGTGTTCTACTATTGCCTGACTTCTATGTTAATATGGTGGCTGGCTTTTTCCTCTGATCTCCAGGTAAACTTTATTTATTAGAGCACAAATCAGATATCACCACAGTTCTCCATGGACTCTGCATCAGTTCCTGCCTTTAGGTTCCTATTCTGTCTTCTTTCAGTGATGGGATGTTATCTGGAAGTGTAAGTTGTTTTTGGTTGTGATGTTTTCCCACAGCAATAGAAACCTACGTAGGACACTGTCTTAACTCTTGCTAGGTTCCACTCCATGAAAACAAATGAGAATCATTACTACCATAAAGTAGCTGAAATAAAATGTCTTGATCATAAGAAGAGTGGCAAAATGTTGACTTTAAATATGATAAATTACTGTTTGATAAGATCTGGATAGCTATGTACCCAGTATTTATTTACCAAAGCTTACTTAGTTAATGTAAGTCTACAAAAGTGAGCACCAGGAGGAAACAGTTTCTACTAATAAAATGGTTACCTATTGAGTGGTTACTTTGCCCCAGGCAATGTGGGGAGCCACTGGCTGAGTCTACTGAAGATGCTGCCAACATGGATTTGCTGTGTCCACCCCTGCTCTGTGTTCCAACCCTTTTCTGTGTCCCAACCCTGCTCTGTGTCCCAACCGTGCTCTGTGTCCTACCCCTGCTCTGTGTCCTACCCCTGGCTGTGTCCCACCTCTGTTCTGTGTCCACCCCTGCTCTGTGTCCCACCCCTGCTCTGTGTCCCACCCCTGCTCTGTGTCCACCCCTGCTCTGTGTCCCACCCCGGCTCTGTGTCCCACCCCTGCTCTGTGTCTCAACCGTGCTCTGTGTCCTACCTCTGCTCTGTGTTCTACCCCTGCTCTGTGTCCCACCCCGGCTCTGTGTCCCACCCCTGCTCTGTGTCCCACCCCTGCTCTGTGTCCTACCCCTGCTCTGTGTCCACCCCTGCTCTGTGTCCCACCCCTGCTCTGTGTCCCACCCCTGCTCTGTGTCCACCCCTGCTCTGTGTCCCACCCCGGCTCTGTGTCCCACCCCTGCTCTGTGTCCCACCCCTGCTCTGTGTCCTACCCCTGCTCTGTGTCCACCCCTGCTCTGTGTCCCACCCCTGCTCTGTGTCCCACCCCTGCTCTGTGTCCACCCCTGCTCTGTGTCCCACCCTGCTCTGTGTCCCACCCCTGCTCTGTGTCCCACCCTGCTCTGTGTCCCATCCCTGCTCTGTGTCCCACCCTGCTCTGTGTCCCACCCCTGCTCTGTGTCCCACCACTGCTCTGTGTCCCATCCCTGCTCTGTGTCCCACCCTGCTCTGTGTCCCACCCTGCTCTGTGTCCCACCCCTGCTCTGTGTCCCACCCCTGCTCTGTGTCCACCCCTGCTCTGTGTCCCACCCCTGCTCTGTGTCCACCCCTGCTCTGTGTCTCAACCCTGTTCTGTGTCCCAAGCCTGCTCTGTGTCCCACCTCTGTTCTGTGTCCACCCCTGCTCTGTGTCCACCCCTGCTCTGTGTCCCACCCCTGCTCTGTGTCCACCCCTGCTCTGTGTCCCACCACTGCTCTGTGTCCCATCCCTGCTCTGTGTCCCACCCTGCTCTGTGTCCCAACCCTGCTCTGTGTCTCAACCGTGCTCTGTGTCCACCCCTGCTCTGTGTCCCACCCCTGCTCTGTGTCCACCCCTGCTCTGTGTCCCACCCCTGCTCTGTGTCCACCCCTGCTCTGTGTCCACCCCTGCTCTGTGTCCCACCCTTGCTCTGTGTCCACCCCTGCTCTGTGTCCCACCCCTGCTCTGTGTCCCACCCCTGCTCTGTGTCTACCCCTGCTCTGTGTCCCACCACTGCTCTGTGTCCACCCCTGCTCTGTGTCTACCCCTGCTCTGTGTCCCACCACTGCTCTGTGTCCCATCCCTGCTCTGTTTCCCAACCCTGCTCTGTGTCTCAACCGTGCTCTGTGTCCTACCTCTGCTCTGTGTTCTACCCCTGCTCTGTGTCCACCCCTGCTCTGTGTCCCACCACTGCTCTGTGTCCACCCCTGCTCTGTGTCTACCCCTGCTCTGTGTCCCACCCCTGCTCTGTGTCTACCCCTGCTCTGTGTCCCACCACTGCTCTGTGTCCCATCCCTGCTCTGTGTCCCACCCTGCTCTGTGTCCCACCCTGCTCTGTGTCCCACCCCTGCTCTGTGTCCCACCACTGCTCTGTGTCCCATCCCTGCTCTGTGTCCCACCCTGCTCTGTGTCCCACCCCTGCTCTGTGTCTCAACCCTGTTCTGTGTCCCAAGCCTGCTCCGTGTCCCACCTCTGTTCTGTGTCCACCCCTGCTCTGTGTCCACCTTTGCTCTATCCCATCCCTGCTCTGTGTCCCACCCCTTATGTGTCCCACCCCTGCTATGTCCCATCCCTTATGTCCCTCCCTGCTATGTCCCACCCCTTATGTGTCCCACCCCTGCTATGTCTTACCCCTGCTGTGTCACAGCTCTGATGTGTCCCATCCCTGCTCTGTATCCAGTCTTCTGCCTTCTAGGTATGCAACCTCCAGTAAGTCCATCAATCTCTCTGCATGTCAAATTCCCACCTACCAAAGAAGGACGGAATCCCATTTTCCAGTTAAAGAATGTTAGATGGGACAATACGAGTAGAGAATTTAAAAGCTCCTCCAGTGCAGAGCAAATGAGCCACATGAAATGGCATAATCTATGTGAAGTGCTTAACCAACATCTAGCCTATAACAAGCACTAAAGAGAACATTACAATACATTATCTTCATCATCACGATTATGCATCCATTTAAATATTCATGGATGAGGGATTCAAGTCCAGCTTGTACAAGACAGTAGTAATTCTGATGACTTCTCTGAAAGCTGCAGAGTCGCTGTAAAGTCCATTTCTTGAGTGAGAACAATGGGGAGGCCTGTCCTTTGTTTTGCCATTAAGATGCCAGTGGATATTTTTCTGACTGCTTGTGTTCTGGTTGCTTGTGTTTCATGACACAGCTGAGTCTATGAACATTTTTCTAAGAACTACTATAAAAGTAATGATCATACAGTGGAAAGGCCAGTTTTTAAAATTGTAATAACTGTTCTGGACATAAAGCTAACACCTTGGCCACGATCCTGGCACCACTCAGTTGTATTGAATACATTCTTGTTGTACTGCCCATCTCTACGCAAGCTAAGTTTGTGAAGAGGTTTTTTCATACTGTCAGGTAAAGTCTATACTCATTCGACAAGTCCCCATCTTCCCAGAACCTAGCCCTTGGAAACTGCCATTGTACTGGTGTTTCTGTAAGTGGGACTGCTAAGTACCACACAGAAGAAGCCATGTAATACTTATCTTCTGAGACTGGCTTAGTTCACTGTGCATGAGTACCTCAACGTTCATGCATGCTCTACATGTTACAATGTGTCATTCTTTTGATGGCTGACTAATATCCACTGTATGGATATACTTCCCCACTTATGAGCACTTTGGTGGTACTAATATCCTGATGAACAACGCTGCTGGGATCAGGATATGGAAACACCTCTCACAGATACTGCTTTGTTTCTTTTAGATGTGCATTTATCAATGGGGTTTCTTTTTTTCTTCTTTTTTCTTTCATTTTTCTTTATTAAGAAATTTTCTACTCACTCCACTTACTATCCACAGATCCCCCCTCTTCCCTCCTCCCACCCTCCAGACCTTTTTGCCAAGCTACCCCACATCCCCACATCCCCAAAATCAAGGTCTCCCATGGGGAGACAGCAGAGCCCAGCACACTGAACATAGGCAGGTCGAAGCCCCTTCCCACTGCACCAAGGCTATGCAAGGTGTCATAAGCCTGCCCATTAACGAGGGACAGATCCCAATTCCCCTGCCTGGGTGCCCCCCAAACAGTTCCAGCCAAACAACTGTCTTCAGTATCCAGAGGGCCTAATCCAGTCCTATGGGGGCTCCAATGCCACCAGTCCACAGTTCATGGGCTTCCACTAGTGTGGCTGGTCATCTCTGCACGTCCTCCCATCATGATCTCAGTGTCCCTTGCCTACAATATCTCTCCTCTCTTTCATCAACTGGATTCCCAGAGCTCAGGCTGGTGTCTGGCCATGGATCTCTGTATCTGCCTCCATCAGTCACTGGACAAAGGCTCTATGATGACAGCTAGGTTATTTGCTAGGCTGCTCACTAGAGTAGCTTGGGCCAGGCACCCTCTGGACCACTGCCAGCAGACCAAGGTGGGGTCAACCTTGTGGATTCCTGAGAGCCTCCCCAGCACACTGCCTCTTCCTATTCCCAGGGTGTCCCCATCTATCTTCCTCCCTGGCCTCCCACTCTGTCACTGTTCAAGCTTGACTCTCCCATTTCCCTATGTTCTCAACCTCCACTCCTTGCTGTCTGCCACCCCCCCACACATCCAGTCCACTCATGTAGATCTCATCACTTCTCCTTCACAGGATCATCCATATGTCCCTTCTAGGGTCTTTCTTGTTAGCTAGCCTATCTGGAATTGTGGGTTGCAGTCTGGCCATCCCTTCCCTCACTTTTAGTATCCACTTATGAGTGAGTACACACTATATTTGTCCTTCTGAGTCTGGGTTACCTCACATAAGATGATATTTTCTAGATCCATCTATTTGCCTGCAAATTTCATGATCTCATTGTTTTTTACTGTTGAGTAATACTCCATTGTGCATATGTGCCATGTTTTCTTTATCCATTCTTCAGTTGAGGGGCATCTAGGTTGTTTCCAGTTTCTTGCTATTACAAATAATGCTGATATGAACATAGTTGAGCATGTGTCCTTGTGGTAAAATTGAGCATTCCTTGGGTATATGCCCAAGAGTGGGATAACTGGGTCTTAAGGAAGAATTATTCCCAATTTTCTGAGAAACTGCCATACTGATTTCCAGAGTGGCTGTACAAGTTTGCGTTCCACCAATAGTGGAGGAGTGTTCCCTCTTGCACCACACCCTCTCCAACATAAGATGTCTTCAGTGTTTTTGATCTTAGCCATTCTGACAGGTGTAAGATGGTATATCAATGTCGTTTTGATTTGCATTTCCCTGATCACTAAGGATGTTGAGCAAATCCTTAAATGCCTTTCAGCCATTTGAGATTCTTCTGTTGAGAATTCTCTGTTAAGCTCTGTAGCCAATTTTTTAATTGGATTGTTCAGTATTTTGAAGTCTAGATTTTTGAGTTCTTTATATATTTTGCAGATCAGCCCTCTGTCAGATGTGGGGTTGGAGAAGATCTTTTCCCATTCTGTGGGCTGTAGTTTGGTCTTATTGACCGTGTCCTTTGCTCTACAAAAGCTTCTCATTTTCAGGAGGTCCCATTTATTAATTGTCGCTCTCAATGTCTGTGCTACTGGTGTTATATTTAGGAAGTGGTCTCCTGTGCCAATTTGTTCCAGACTACTTCCTACTTTCTCTTCTATCAAGTTCAGTGTAACTGGATTTATGTTGAGGTCTTTGATCCACTTGGACTTGAGTTTTTTGCATGGTGACAGATATGGATCTATTTGCAATCTTCTGCATGTTGACATCCAGTTATCCCAGCACCATTTGTTGAAGATGCTTTCTTTTTTCCATGGTAGAGTTTTTGCTTCTTTATCAAAAATCTTATATTCAGAGGTGTGTGGATTGATGTCAGTGTCTTCAGTTCAATTCTGTTGGTTCACATGTCGGTTTTTATGCCAGTACCAAGCTGTTTTTATTACTATAGCTCTACAGTAGAGCTTGAGGTAAAGGGATCATGATGCCTCCAGAGGTGGCTTTATTACACTGGATTCTTTTAGCTGTCCTAGGTTTTTTATTTTTCCATATAAAATTAAGTATTGTTCTTTCCAAGTCTGTGAAGAATTGTGTGGATTTTGATGGGGACTGCATTCAATCTGTAGATTGTTTTTGGTAAGATTGTCATTTTTACTATGTTGATTCTACCTATCCATGAGCATGGGAGATCTTTCCATTTTCTGATATCTTCTTCAGTTTCTTTCTTCAGAGAATTAAAGTTCATATCATACAGATCTTTCACTTGCTTAGTTAGAGTTACCCCAAGGTATTTTAGATTATTTATGGCTATTGTAAAGTGTGATGTTTCTCTGATTTCTTTCTCAGCCCCTTTTTCCTTTGTATATAGAAGGACTACCGATTTTTTTGAGTTAATCTTATATCCTGCTACCTTACTGAAAGCATTTATCAGCTGTATGGTAATAATAATCCTGGTAGAATTTTTGGGATCACTTATGTATACTGTCATATAGTCTGCAAATAAGTTTGACTTCTTCCTTTCCAATTTATATCCCCTTGATCTCCTTATGTTGTCTTATTGCTCTAGCTAGAACTTCAAGTACTATATTGAATAAGTATGGGGAGAGTGGACAACCTTGTCTTGTTCCTGATTTTAGAGGAATAGGTTTGAGTTTCTCTCCATTTAATTTGATGTTAGCTGTCAGCTTGCTGTAAATTGCCTTTATTAAATTTAGGTATGTTCCTTGTATTCCTGATCTCTCTAGAACGTTTATCATGAAGGGGTGTTGGATTTGTCAAAGGCTTTTTCAGCATCCAATTAGATGATCATGTGGTTTTTTTTTCTTTCAGTTTGTTTATATGGTATATTACATTGACAGATTTTCATATGTTGAGCCATCCTTGCATCCCTGGGATGAAATCTACTTGGTCATGGCGAATAATTGTTTGATGTATTCCTGTATTCGGTTAGCCAGTATTTTATTGAGTATTTTTGTATCAATGTTCACGAGGGCTATTGGTCTGTAGTTCTCTTTATTTGTTGCATCTTTGTGTGGTTTGTGTATCAGGGTAACTGTAGCCTCATAAAAAGAATTTGGTAATATTCCTTCTGTTTCTATTGTGTAGAACAATTTGAAGAGTATTGGTATTAACTCTTCTCTGAAAATCTGGTAGAATATTGTGCTGAAACCATCTGGTCCTGGGATTGTTTTGGTTGGGAGACTTTTAATAACCATTTCTATTTCCTTAGGGGTTATTGGTCTATTTAAATAGTTTATGTGGTCTTGATTTAACTTTGGTATGGGTACCTATCTAGAAAATCATCCTTTTCTTTCAGATTTTCCAATTTTGTGGAGTACAGGTTTTTGAAGTATGACCTGATGATTCTCTGGATTTCCTCATTGTCTGTTGTTGTGTCCCCCTTTCACTTCTGATTTTGTTAATTTGGATGCTCTCTCTCTACTTTGTAGTTAATTTGGATAAGGGCTTATCTATTTTGTTGATTTTCTCAAAGAACCAACTCTTTGTTTCATTGATTCTTTGTATTGTTTTTCTGTTTCTATTTTATTGATTTCAGCCCTCAATTTGATTATTTCCTGGCATCTGTTTCTCCTGGGTCAGTTTGCTTCCTCTTGTTCTAGAGCTTTCAGTTGTGCTGTTAAGTCACTAGTGTGAGATTTCTACAACTTCTTTATGTGGGCATTTAGAACTGTGAGTTTTCCTCTTATCACTGTTTTCATGGTGTCCAATAAGTTTGGGTATGTTGTACATTAGTTTTCATTGAATTCTAGGAAATCTTTAATTTCTTTCTTTATTTCTTCCTTGACCCATTGGTGATTCAATTGGACATTGTCCAGTTTTCGTGAGATTGTAGGTTTTCTGGGATTTTTGTTGTTGTTGAAATCTAACATTAATCCATGGTGGTCTGATAAGACACAGGAGGTTATTTCAATTTTTTTATCTGTTGAGATTTGCTTTGTGTCCAAGCATGTGGTCAATTTTGGAGAAGGTCCATGGGGTACTGAAAAGAAGGTATATTCTTTTGTGTTAGGGTGGCATATTCTGTAGATATCTACTAAGTCTATTTGAGTCATAATTTCTGTTAGTTCCCTTATTTATCTGTTATATTTATGTCTGTCAGACCTGTCCATTGGTGAGAGTGGGGTGTTGAAGTCTCCCACTACTAGTGTATGCGGTTTGATGTGCAATTTAAGCTTTAGTAATGTTTCTTTTACGAATGTAGGTGCCCTTGTATTTGGGGCATAAATATTCAGAATTGAGACTTCATCTTGTCAGATTTTCCCTGTGATAAATATGTAGTGTCTTTCCTGATCTCTTTCAATTGATTTTAGTTTGAAGTCTATTTTATTAGATATTAGGATAGCTACACCAGCTTACTTCTTAAGTCCATTTGATTGGAAAGTCTTTTCCCAGCATTTTATTCTGAGGTGGTGTCTGTCTTTGAAGTTGAGGTGTGTTTCTTGCATGTAGCAAATGGATGGATTTTGTTTTCGTATCCAATCTGTTAGCCTGTGTCTTTTTATAGGTGAATTGAGACCATTGATATTGATGGATATTAATTACCAGTTACTGTTAATTCCTGTTATTTTTTGGTAATAGTGTTGTGTGTTTCCCTTCTTTGGTATTTGTTGGTATGGAACTATCTATTCCCTGTGTTTTCATGGGTGTATCTAACTTCCTTATATTGGATTTTTTCCTTCAAGTGCTTTTTGTAGGGCTGAATTTGTGGAGAGATATTGTTTAAATCTCGTTTTATCATGGAATATTTTGCTTACTCCGTCTATGTTGATTGAGAGCTTTGCTGAGTATAATAGTCTGAGTTGGCATCCATGTTCTCTTAGTGTCTGAATAATGTCTGTCCAGGAGTTTCTGGCTTTTAGAGTCTCCATTGAGAAGTCAGGTGTTATTCGTATGGATCTGCCTTTATATGTTACTTGGCCTTTTTCCTTTGCAGCTTTTAATATTTATTCCTTTATTCTGTATGTTTAGTGGTTTTATTATTATGTTGCGAGGGGAATTTTTTTTTAGGATCCAGTCTATTTGGTTTTCTGTAACCCTCCTGTGTTTTTATAGGCATTTCCTTCTTTAGGTTGGGAAAGTTTTCTTCTATGATTTTATGGAATATATTTTTGTGCCCTTGAGTTGGTATTCTTTTCTTTCTTCTATCTCTATTATTCTTAGGTTTGGTCTTTTCATGGTGTCCCAAATTTCCTGGACATTTTGGGTCATGACTTTGTTGGCTTTACTGTTTTCTTGGACTTATGAATCTGTTTCTTCTACCGTATCTTCAACTCCAGAGATCTGCTTTTCCATCTCTTGCATTCTGTTGGATATACTTGCATCTGTAGTTCCTGTTTGTTTACTCAGGTTTTCCACTTTCATCATTCCCTCAATTTGTGTCTTCTTTATTGACTCCATTTCAGTTTTGAAATCTTGAACTGTTTCCCTCACCTGTTTAATTCTTTCTCTTTGCTTTCAAGGGATTTACTGATTTCTTCCTGTTTTCTGTTTGACTTTTCCTCAATTTCTTTAAGGGAATTTTTCATCTCCTCTTTTAAGATCTCTAAAATCTTCTTAAAGTCATTTTTATGGTAGATATCTTCCGTTTCTTCTGTGTTGGGATGTTCAGGTCTTGCTGATGTAGTTTCTGATGGAGCCATATTGGTTTTTATGCTGTTGACTGTATTTTTACACTGGCGTTTACCCATCTCTTTCTCCACTTGGTACAAGTGGTGTCTGTGTCTGAGGGAACCTCTCTTGGTACTCTTGATCCAGTGGGAGCTCTTGGTCTAGTTGATGCTGATGGACTTTTTGTCTTAGGGAGCAGCTCTTAGTCCAACTGGCACTAGTGGGGTCTGTCTGAGGGAGTATCTGCAGCCTTAGCATCTGGGTAGATGGTGGTAATCTGACCTGTGTGCAGGAGGTCTGCCTGCCAACTGGCCTCTTGGTCCAGTTGGGTGCTGGCAGGGTCTGTCTCAGGGAACAGTTGCAGTCTTGGAGGGTGGGTGGGATTCAGGGGAGGTGTGGCTTGGGTTACAGGGTCTGATGGGGGATGGTGGTAGTCCGTCTTTTGTGAAGGAGTTCTGCCTGCCAACTAGCCAGAAACTAGAACTGCAATGGGTGGGGGTGTAGGGGCATAGGGTTGTGCTTCTGGGCCCAAAGCCTTGGGGCTGGGGTGTTCAGGTATGAAGATAAAGACTCACCTCTTAGTCCAGTAAGGTGCTGGCAGGCTCTGTCTCAGGGAGCAGTTGCAGTCTCCCCCTCTGTTTATTTATATGGTACATTAGACTTTACTGATCTGCATATATTGAACCATGTAACTTTGTCTCAAACACTGATCTTTCTGATATGCTGTTGAGTTTTCTGGAAGATGTTTAGTGGACAATTACTTTATCCCTGACTATCAAAGAGATTTTCTCTGATGTTCCATCTTCTATTACATTTCATTGCAATGCATTCCCCACATTTTTAAAGAGGGGCTTTCTTCATTTTTATAAATTACTTTTTCACCATGTAGGTACCACAGGATTATTTTTAAAGCAATTTCATTGTTTGTGTGTTTTGATAAGAGAATGTGACAATAAACATTCAATTATTATAGAATTTTAATAGTTAATTATTGTCTAGTTTTGATATTGCAATATTTGACAATTTAATAATAGTTCTTTTTCTGGCAGGTGTTCTACTGCTATCTCTATGTTTCTTTGACCTCATGGATTCATTTTGCTTTTCAGTGTGAAGGATTTCTTCAAGAGTTCCTCATACTGTTGTTTCAGTGGTTATGAATTTCTATAATTTTATTCAATATTCCACTCTGTTCTTCTTCATCGTAAGTGATAACTTTGCTGCATATAGTAACTCAGCTTGGAAGTTGTGTCTCTAAGTGTTAGAAATACATCATTCTTACTTTACTCCTTTAACATAGTATCTGTAAATAGATGGCAACATGTACAATTGCATTTTGGAAATTTAAAGCTGTGTTTTACTGGATAAAATGCTGATTCCATTATTGTGCATGGTAGGTAAATTTGATCTTTTAATCATATTCCCTTGGTATCCTATGTTTTTCTTTCTTTCTTATTGTCTTGTCTTTACTATAGTTTGAATTTCCTAATTTTTATGCCTGGTCTTCAAGTTTTGTTATTGTGTGTTCAACCTGACACATTATTCAGGTAGCACTTATCAATGATATTTTTATTCTATTTAATTTGCATGTCTTTTACACATTCTAGTTTGAATTTTTTTTTATTTTGTATCTTTATTCAATCCATTTGTTATATGTGCACTCAGTGATTTCTTTCTGACCTTACTTTATTCTCCCAGAGGTGATTTGTGTTCTCTGATTACTTTCTTTCTTTCTTTCTTTCTTTCTTTCTTTCTTTCTTTCTTTCTTTCTTTCCTCCTTTCTTTCCTTTAGAACATTCTAATAGTAATTCTTTGAATTCTTTGTTTAGTATGTCATTGAACAAACTGTTATTTAAGTCTATGAAGTAACATTTGTAGTCATGCTGTGTTGAGATTTGCATATCTGGGAGCATAGTACTTGTTGAATTGTTTTTAATCCTGTGAAATCTTCCAATAGATGTTTTTGTAATGTTCAAGGGAGGTATGGTAAGAAGAGACATGAGATTGCATTGCTGTCCTCTGAATGGATATTTAGCTCAATAGCTACACCTTTGGCTCATGTGTTATTTTCCAGAAGAATGACTCTCCTCATCACTCTGAGGACAGATATTAACTGTAAATTTTATTCTCTCTGAACTACCTGGAATAACACTTCATTCAAGTTAACAGCATTCCCTGATGTTAACTCCTTTACAATTCAACCCACTTTGTAGTTGGTCAGCTTGAATTAGCTACTTTAAAACCACCTACATCAGAATTTACACCTATAAGTATGCCCAGAACATACAATGCATTATTTCATTTGCAAATTTCCCTCAAATTCAAGCTTTTATTCCCGAATACCTTCCATACAGAGATGGAAACTAGACACACACTTATTAGTTTGAATGAACTCAGTAAGAATTATGGGCCAAATCAAGGTTCCTCTAGTGAGCAATTTCTTTTACAAATTATGATTCATGGTTGGAGAGTTGGCTCAACTGTCAATTACAGTTGCTGCTCATAAAGAGGATCCAAGTTTGATTATCAGGACTGACACTAAGCTCTCCCCAGTTCCCAGGAACCTGAATTACTCTTCTGGCATTCACATGCACCAGGAATGTCCATGTTGCACAGACATACGTGCAAACTATATACCCCTACACATGTAAGAGAAAAATAAAGAATGAGAAAATGGGGTTATATTTGATAGAACACTTAATATGGATTATTAAAATGTCAAGTATGGTTAGAATTGTTGACAATTTAGGAAATCACTGTAAAAAGTCTTACACAAATTTATATCATAAAAATTAATGTCTTCTATATATTGACTTTACTGTATCTTTACAATGAGCTTCAATCTTTTCAACATCTGTGTCCAAGGTATAGCAAAAGGGAGAAAATCACTGTGTAGTAATAAGAATACTATGAAGAGAATATTGTTCACTTTACTTAAATAATATTAAATATTGGTTAAAACCAGTTTATACTTATATTAAAAACCATAGACAGATTTGATATGATAAATAATACACTGTGTGCATGTTTGAAATTCTCAAAGATTTATTTAAAATATCACATAAAAAAATGAAAAGGAGAGACATAACATAGGAGGATAGAAACTGGGTCCTAATATGGCGATATTTTTCATTTAACTAAGTTGCAATGAAGCACAAACAGACCCACTGAACAATGTAATTGCTGTGTAATGGAAATAAGTACAGTTTTCTCAGTCTCACCTATCTATTTCTGGTGGCCCACTCTATTATTTGTTCAGATATGCAGAGCTGTTGGCCATGTGGAAAATATGGGATAAACTTTCCTATCTTCACCTTAAGTCCAAGACCACGTGGAAAATTCCAAATCAGGAAAATGTCATACACTTCCTGAAGTTCTTTTTGGTTTATATTCACTCTGGCTCCAACTGGATTAGTGAAGTGTATCTTCTTCAAAAAGAAGTGCAGTTTAAAACAGGCAACATTCTACAGTGCATGTGTCCTTCCTTGAATTCAAAAAACATATTCTGATTTTATGCTAAAGGCAACTTTATAGAAGGTGCATAAGAGAGAAATCTCAGTGAAAGTAAATGAATAAATAAGAGTATCATAGTGTTCTTAGAATTTTAGTTCTCTTAGAGAAAGTACCACAAACAAACAGATATATGTGCAGAAAATAAACATAGATATGAACCATACACACACACACACACACACACACATTCACACACATGCACACACACCCTGCTAGACTCAGAGAAATTCACATCCATAAAGAGATACATGCATAATACAGCCTCATATTTATTTACATACACATATACATATGTGCCAAGACACAGATATGAACATAAAAGTACATGTAGACAGAGAGACATATACACCCAAAGGGCCACACAAAGAGAAAAATATGAAAACACAATCACAGGCCACACTTGTGCAAAATCAAAGACAAATACACACAGGAAAATGTTCACAGATATAAACAAACACAGACAGATATTGACACAAACTTGTGCCCACTTCTAAAGTCAGACACACACACACACACAACACATACACACAAACACACATATGTATGTATATATATATATATATATATATATATATACATACATACACATACACACAAACACACACACAGACACCCTGTTATATCTTGAGTCTGTGAAAAATCTGAATTTCCAGAGTCTGTCGGTTTAGTTATCATGATGACCTCCTCCTCAACCCCCAGTTTCTGCTAATGACACTATTTAAATCTTCCAGGTTGAGGACCACTCCATTTTCTGTTTTTAAATCTTTTGAGTTTTCACCCAAATTCCAATGTGTCTAAGAAAATTCTGAACCCAGTAATCTTGTTTGTTTAATTTCATCATTGCTTTCAATCATTTATGAATTACATAGAAGACATTTATTTAAACTTCTATAAAACAGGGGTACGGCCGGGCAGTGGTGGCGCACACCTTTAATCCCAGCACTCAGGAGGCAGAGCCAGGCGGATCTCTGTGAGTTTGAGGCCAGCCTGGGCTACCAAGTGAGTTCCAGGAAAGGTACAAAGCTACACAGAGAAATCTTGTCTTGAAAAATCAAAAATAAATAAATAAATAAATAGATAAATAGATAAATAAATAAATAAATAAAAATAAAATAAAATAAAATAAAACTGGGGTACGTAGTTTAGGTGTAAATCGTTGTGTATATATTTAAGTGTGGTAATTCACTGAATGAAAATTTCAAATCTCTAGGAATATATGAAATTTATATCAGCAGATTTTTGATATCTGTATTTCCTCATCTGTTGAGAGGCATTAAAGTTTATTCCATATCTTGCATATTCTGAATAATGCTGAGATAATTACGTGTCTATGTGCTAGTCTGACATATGCATGTCCAGAGAATTCCATGAGAGGCATGCATGGACCAATTGATACTCCTACATTTACTGACTGTATTAGCTTATATGTTAATCACAATGGGGCCTGCAGTTTCTATTCATACTAGAAATACTCATAGGAATTTCCACAACTTCTACATGTTCCTTAATTTATTAGGTGGATTTTAAACTATTCATTCTCACTGTGAGGTGGGACTCCCAACTTAACTATGGTTTTCCATTTTTTTTGCTAAATCATTTGAAGGTACTTTCATACTCATGTTCTCTTTCATAATTTGAGAAGGGGAAGTAAAAGTACTGGTTATAAAGGAGTCAGCATTACTAATTTTCTTTTATTTTTGGCTATGCACTTGCTGTAAATCACATTGGTTATGTTGAGGTAGGTCCCTTTTATCTCTATTGTCTTCAGGATTTTAATGATGAAGTGGTGTTGGATTTTGTCAAAGGCTTTTCTTCATCTTATGAAATGATCATTTCTTTTTACTCAGTTTGATTATATTGTCACTACATTAATTGATTTTCATATATTGAACAATCCCTGTATCATTTTGATGAGTTAATGGGTTTCATTTACAAATATTTTATTGAGTATTTTTGCATTGATGTTCCCAAGGAAATTTGGTCTGTAATTCTCATTATTGGGCCCTTCTGTGGTCTGGGTATCAAGGTAACTCTATGTTATATAATGAATTAAGCAATGTTTCTTTTGTTTCTGCTTTATGGAATCATTTAAGAAGTGTTGGCGTTAACTCTTCTTTGAAAGTCTGTTTGAATTCTCACCTAAAACTAAATGACTGTGAGCTTTCTTTCCCTGGACAGACTTATAACGACTGCTTCTATTTCAGTAGGGCTTAGAGGATGATTTAAATTGTGTATCTGATCTTGAGTTACATTTGGTAAGGAGACATACTATGAAAATTTATACATTTATTTTAGATTTTCTGATTATTTTGGAGTCTAGATTGTAAAAGTATGTTCTCATGATTCCCTGAAATTCATCAGTGTCTGTTGTTTGTCCCTGTTTCATTTCATATATATATGTATATATATGTGTGTGTGTGTGTGTGTGTGTGTGTGTGTGTTTGTGTCTTTCAGCTAGTGTAGATACGGATTTGTTTATGTTGTTGAATTTCTCCAAGAACCAAGCCTTTGAGTCATTGGTTCTTAAGACCGTTTGATTGGTAAGACTTTTCTCAGCCTTTTATTCTGAGGTAGTGTCTATATTTGAAACTGAGGTGTATTTCTTGTATGCAGTAGAAAGATGGGTCTTGTTTTCGTATGCATTCTCTTAGCCTATGTCTTTTCATAGGTTAATTAAGTCCATTGATATTAAGGGATATTAATGACCAGTGATTGTTAGTTCCTGTTATCTTTTTATGGTAGTATGTGTGCATTTCTCTTCTTTGGGATTTACTATTGTGGGGTTATCGATTGCCTGTGTTTTCATGGGTGTATCTGACTTCCTTAGGTTGGAATTTTCCTTCTAGTGCTTTCTGTACGGATGGATTTGTGGATAAGTATTGTTTAAATCTGGTTTTGGCTTGGAATGTCTTGTTCACTCCATCTATGATGATTGAAAGTTTTGTTGGGTATATTAGTCTAGGCTGGCATCCATGGTCTCTTAGTGTCTGCATTACATCTGTCCAGGTCCTTCTGACTTTCAAAGTCTCCATTGAGAAATCGAGTGTTATTCTGATGAGTTTGCCTTTATAAGTCAATTGGCCTTTTTCCTTTGCTGCTCTTAATATTTTTTTCTTTTTTTCTGTAGGTTTAGTTGTTTAACTATTATGTGGTGAGGGGACCGTTTGGGGGAGGTTAGTCTGTTCGGTGTTCTATAGGCTTCTTGTACCTTCTTAGGAATATCCTTCTTTAAGTTGGAAAGTTTTCTTCTATGATCTTGTTGAAAATATTTTCTGTGCCTTTGAATTGGAATCCTTCACCTTCCTCTATCCCTATTTTTCATAGGTTTGATCTTTTCATGGTGTCCCAGTTTTCTTGGCCATTTTGTGTTATGACTTTTTTGGCATTGGTATTTTCTGTGACTGACAAATCCATTTCCTTTATTGTATCTTCTACACCAGAGATCCTCTCTTCCATCTCTTGTATTCTGTTGGTTATGCTTGTGTCTGTGTCTCCTGTTCATTTACTCAGATTTTCTATTTCCAGCATTCTCTCAGTTTGTGTCCTCTTCATTGTTTCTGTTTCCCTTTTCAGGTCTTGAACTGCTTCTCTCACATGGTTAATTGCTTTTTAATAGTTTTCTTGGCTTTTTTAAGGGATTTATTGATTGCTTCCATTTTTATTTGTTGTTTTCTCTATTTCCTTATTGATTTCTTCCAATTTTTTGTTTGTCTTTTCCTCAACTTCATTTTCATTTGTTGCTGAAAGGCCTCTAGCATCTTCATGATGCTATTTTTAAGGTCACTTTCTTCTGTTTCTTCTATATTGTGATGTTTAGGTCTTGCTGTTGGAGGAAGGCTAGATTCTGGTGATGTCATACTGCTCTTTATGTTGTTGTACGTAATTTTGCTTTGATGTCTGCTCATCTCCTCCTCTAATAGGTATGAGATGCCTGTGTCTGAGCGAGTTACTATAGGTCCACTCTGTGCTTGTTGTGTCTGTGTCTCAGTGGGCCCCTCGGCATCCAATCTTAGTTCTTGGTCTAACTGGAGCAGGCACATTCTGTGTCTCAGGGAGCTGCTCTTGGGTCAACCCAAGCTTGTTGGTTCTATGACTCATGGAGCTGTTCTTGGTCTTATCAGGGCTCTTGGTCCAGTCAGAGCTGACAGATTCTGTGTTTCAGGAAGACTCTCTTGGTCCAGTGAGAGGTGGCAGATTTTACATCTCAGAAAGCCACTCTTGGGCTACTAAGGGGTGGCAGATTCCCTGTCTCAGGAGGCTACTCTTGTTCCAATGAGAGCTCTTTGTCCAACGAGAGCTGGCTGTTTGGCTTTCCTGCCTCAGGAAGTGGCTGGGGTCTCAGGCAGATGGGTATGGGGCAGGGCATGTAGATTGCAGGGTCTCTTGGTCCAATGAGAGCTGGTGGTTTTATTTCCTTGCCTCAGGAAGTGGCTTGGTTCTCAGGTGGATGGGTATGGCGGGAGGGCATAGAGGTTGCAGGGTCCATTGGGGGGGTCTTTGTGGGGTGGGGCCCTCCCCAGGTGCCCTGTCTGCTGGCTGCCAACTGGGACAGAGTTGGCCAGGGGTTCCTGGAGACAGGTTTTGTCCCAGGGATGGGTCCAAGGGGCAGGCCTCTCTGGGTATGATCAGAATCACTCACCTTTTGGTCCAATGAGAGCTGGCCATTTGGTTTCTGTCTAATTAATAAAATTTCTTAAAGGAAAACATAAGAGGTAAATGTAATATAATATCAGACAATAAAAAGCTTAGAAGAATTGATGTTTCTTAATGTCTAGTGTACTGGAGTTAGTGTTTACATTTCACAAGTTCTAATCTCAAATTCCAGTTGTTGGTTACTTTATATTCAATGACACTTTTACTGTCTGGTAACTAAGAATATTCTAAAATAATTCTTATTTTAAAAATGTATACATAATTCTCTATTTTCATACATAAATATACCACTGTTTTAAAATTTCTAAGTGGGAAAAAGATTTTATTTAACTCAGAGTGAGTTATTTGGAATGAAGATATATACTTGCTCATTATTGGTCAGATGGTATGAAATGACTAGAAAGACATAGGAGTTATTATTCTTCCCATAAACATAAGCAACTACCTATATTTTTCCTTTTGAACTGACTTCTTACCCATTTTCATTACAGAAAACAAACTTTTTCCATACATTTCACATTTTAGAGTCTTCTATTTTACAAACATGTGATACTGGCACATAAAAATCATAGTAGGTTGCTAGTCTTTTTTTAGTGTAACTGGAAAGGTATTCAAAAGATGTTTTCTAGGAGAAAAATTATGTTGGTCAGATATACCCAGTGTGAATATATGACATGGCAGAGTAAACATAAAATAGGTGAACAATACTGAGGAGGTAGTTTATGCCCATAATCTCTGTACTCGGGACCTAGAGAAAGTGCATCCCTGTGCATTTGAGACCAATCTAGTCTAAATCTAATTACCATTCAAAACCATGGAGTCTATTCCCTATTCATGGGCTAACTGAGCATTGATACTGTCCATAGCCACAGATGAATGCAGACATATGTCTTAACCAAATATATCTCTGGTATTTAAACTTATTTAAAAATAAATCTTAAAAAGATTTTATCACGCAAATAGATAAACTAGAAAGAAAAAAAGATGAAGATGGACAAGAGGAGATATGTTAGCTATGTTACCCACTGGTTATAAAGAATTGTAAGTACAAAAGACAAATGTTGCCCAGACTATTGTATGTACATCTGACATTTATGATTGCCTTATAAAATTCAGTTAATTTCATTAAAAAATGCCATAAGCTTAAGAGCTCACATATCATATGCATTTTTCATGTTGCTCAATATTTTGAAAACGAAAGTACTATCAGGTTTACTGTTTGGACAAAGCCTGTGGCCTTGTCATTACCTTCTGAGCAAGCATTCAAAAACCAGAGATGGACAAGTCTCTCTGTCAGAGGTGCTGATGGCTCCTCTTATTTATAGTAGTTGCACTGTCATGATTTTTCAAAGGTTTTTGTAAGCTTCCATCTTCTTATATCATCCCAACATCCCAGAAGAGATCATTTTTTTCTATCTTTGGGACTGGATGGGAAAAAAATCCAGTGCAGGATCGTCCTTGTATTGATAACACATGATTACCTCTATATCTCTGTCTCTATTAATCACTGTGCCTTTTTACAGAGCAGCATCTGTACATGATCAGTTTGCACTGGCCTTAGCTTATTCTATAGATGAAGTCAACAGGAACCCAGACCTTTTACCAAATTGTCTTTAAGATTTGATTTTCTATCATTTGATTGTAAGATGATGTCACAGATGTACGGTCTCATTCAATCTTTGATAAAATGTAACCCCGTCCCCAGTTATAACTGTGTTGGAGAGACCGTGTGTTTATTGGTGTGTTTATTTCAGGGCAAAACTGGGCAAAACCTTTAATAATTGTCAAAGCCATGGACCACTTATCCCCTCAGCAGGTGATTTTTCTTGTGGTGGGTTTGTGAGAAATCCTGTCTCCATTTGTTCTATTACCAAGTGTTAAAAAGAATGTGATGGGGAAATTGGCCTTACACTTATGTCAAACTATGTAGTTCAGGGATACTATTCAGAGATTTTTAATATGGTCATTCCAAATTTCCTTTTCTAGAAATAGAGATGAAGAGAGAAGCAACAGGTGGGGGTATTTAAGAACTCTTTGCAGAAAGTTTAACAAGTTCTTAGGACTGAATACTACCTCATGCTGATCACTGTGTTCTAGCACCTTTATCTTATCTTTGGACCGTATCATCCTATCCTGAGTGAATATAAACAACTTCCTTATCTGCATCAGATGGCCCCCAATGACACATCTCTAAAACTGGCCATGGTCTCTCTCATGCTTCACTTCAACTAGAATTGGGTTGGTCTGACCATCTCAGACATGATCGTGGTATTCAATTTCTCTCATATTTGAGAAGAGAGATGGAAATAAATACAATCTGCTTTGACTTTGTGAACATAATTCCAGTCAACATGTATTTTAGCTGAAGTGTATTATAACCAAATCATGACATCACCCACAAATGTTGTTATCATTTATGGTGACATAGACAGTATGCTAGCTGTGAGCTTTAGAAGTTGGGAATCTCTAGGTATACAGAAAATATGGGTCACCACCTCACAAAAGGATGTCATTACAAGTAAGAGTGACTTCACTCTTGAATCATCCTATGGGACTATAGCTTTTGCACACCATCATGCTGAGATTTCAGGTTTTAAAAATTTTGTGTAGACACTCAACTCTCTGAAATACTCAGATGAATACCCAAAAAGGCTGGAGTGGATGAACTTTAACTGTGAAGTCTCAGCTTCTAGGTGTAAGACACTGAAGAATTGCTCATCCAATGCCTCATTGGAATAGCTAATGGTACAGACTTTTGACATGGCTTTTAGTGATGGCAGTTATGACATATACAATGCTGTTTATACTGTGGCCCATGTCTTCCATGAGATACCTATTTAGTCACTGGACAGTGGGAAAGAATCCCAACCTAATTGGTTGAAGGTAATATTTCTTCTATTGGATGATATTTGGTGTCTTCATTTTCAGAATCATTGATAGTCTCTCAGATGGCATGTTCTAGTGGATTAGGAATTATTTCCCGAAATACAAAGTTTTCTGAACATTTTTCCTCATGAGAAAGTAAATCTAGTTGTTGGTACAAATTTAAAATGCAAAGTCAGCGGAGTGGGACACAAAATTTATCAATGCAAATCAGTGATTTTGTTATAGAGCACCTGAATATCATCACCCCTGTTCTAATACTGGAAACACATGAGTCCTTCATTAATCCTCTCCATGATAAACAGATAAGCTTTTGATCATTAATTGTCAACTATGTGGTAATCAGTGTATTGGATATTTTTACAAGTGTTATTAATTAACTGATCTGTCCCCTCTCTTGGCTCTGCAAAACACACAGAAATTAATGCCATGATTCAGCTCAGTACCTACATGTGCAGTACCTACATGTGTGTGGATGAATGGTTATCATCATGTATGGATTTATGTTTCTGTGCATCTGTGTGTCTTTATTAATGTCTATATATATGTTTCTGTACATCTGCATATCTCACTATTTGTAGAAGTGAGCATAAATTTTTCTTGTGTCAATGTCTTTTTCTATGGATATGCATTTCTATGTATATCTTCCTGTGTGTATTTGTCGGTGCATGTGTTTACATGTGCCTAAGTGTGTGATTTCTGATTTTTTGTTGGTGTGCTTGCACATATGTATATGTATGTTTCTGTGTATCTGTATGTGTGTGTGTGTGTGTGTGTGTGTGTGTGTGTGTGTCTATCTTTGGATTTGAGCATAAATTTGACTGTGTTATTGTCTCCCTGTATGTGTGTGTTTATCTGTGTATGTCTCCTTGTATGCATATGTCTATGAATTTGTGAGTGTGTATGAGCCTGTGTGTCATCTTTTTGTGGGTTTCTGTTTCTATGTGCTCTTTGTGTGCATAAGTGTGTCTTTGTGCGCCTCTGTGTTCAAATGTGAGTCTTGGCTTACATGTGTATATGTGAGTAAATACTATGTAGCTGTATTATATATATATATATAGATATAGATATAGATATAGATACATATATAGATATAGATATGAGTCTGTGTGTGTATGTATGTGTGCATATTTAATATTTATGTTAGGTGTCTGCATGTATGTCTGTGTGCTTGGTAGTTTCCTCTGAAAGAACTAGAATTCTAGGAACATCATGATAATTTTATTTATCCTATTGCTTTCATTGAGATTTCTCACCTGTGATCCTTCAATAAAGTTGAATTTAAGATGAAATTAGAATATGTTTTCTAACTTCAAGGGAGAGCATATACACTATAGAATGCTGACTGTGTTTCAGCTTCACTCAATTCTTAGGAAGACTCACTTCACTAATTCTGTTGGGGACAGAGTGAATATGAAGCAGAAAGAAAAATTGCAGTCAGACTATAACATTTTCCAGGCTTGGAATTTCCCAAATGGTCTTGGACTTAAGGTGAAGATTGGAAACTTTAGGACATATTCTCCACACGGACAACAACTACATTTATATGAAGACATAATAGAGTGGGCCACACGAAGTAGACAGGTGGGCATTTCCTAACTGTTCTGATTTCCATTACACAGCAGTAACACTGTCAAATGTTTCTATTTTTGCTTCCCTGTAATTTAGTGAAAAGAAACAGATATTCACATTAGGAACCATTTTTTAGACTCCTTTATTATGTTTCTTCTTTTCATTTTTTGATGTCAAATTTTATTAATTGTTTGAGGAATTCAGACATGCATACTGAATTTTTATATTACCAGAACATGTTTCTGGTTTTCAATAGAAATATAAAATTGGTTGTAACCAATGTTTAATATTATTTCCAGTAAAGTAAGCAAAATTATCTTGGAACCATTCTGTTTACTATACAGTGATTTTCCTTCTTTCTGCTGAACCTCTGACACAGATGATGAAAGACTGATGCTAACTGTAAAAAAGGAGCGAATTAAAAATATGCAGATTATTGATATTTATTACTTAATGTGTTTTAAGCCTTTTTACTAATAGGTTCTAAGTTGCCAACTTCACTGGCCAAACAATAAGGTAACATTTTCATGACCCATTTAGATGACCTATGAATTATAAACCTATTTTTCTCTCTTTCTTTTTCTTTTATGTGCGTGTGGGTGATTTGTCTGTATGTATGTCTGTGCAATACTGGAATGCATGGTGCAGATGGATGCCAAAATAGTGATTTGGATCCCTGGGAACTGGAGATAGCTTATTGTCACACAGCAGGTACCAGGAATCAAACTTGAAGCTTGTTCATGAGCAGCAGTTGTTATTTACAAGGGAGCCATTTTTTTCAGCCCTAAAACTACCTTGTAAAAGTAATTGTTCAATAGAGGAACATTGCTTGGTCTCATTAATTATTTCATAGTTCATTCAAACAAACAAAGGTGTGTTTAGTTTCCTTATCTGTATGAGTGGAGGTATTGGAAGTAAAGAAATTCTCTTTGAAAACTTATAAATGATATATTCCATTATGGTTCTTAGATATGTTATAGTATGAATTCTACTGTGGGTGGTTTTAAGGTATCCAAATTTTCCAATTACAAAGTGACTTGAATTTTAAAGGCATTAAATTTAGGAAGGTGTTCAAGTTTGATCTGAAGTTGTATTTCCAGTAGCCCAGAAAGTATGAATTCTACAATTAATATTCTTTCTCATAGTGATGAGGAGAGTCATTCTCAGGGGAAAAAATATGAGCTGAAGGTATGAAAACTGAGCTAACTCTTCATTCAAAATATAGCAATGAATTTTCATGTGTGCTCAAACCAAGCCTCATTTGATCATTACAAAAACATCCACTGAAGGAATACACTGAAGGAATACACTGAAGGAATACACTGAAGGAATACACTGAAGGAATGCACTTGGTACTCTACTCACATATGCAAATTTCAATGCAAAATCAAATGTACAAAGATATGAAAACATCAAAACAACACAACTCCTAATGTTACAGTTATACACTTAAATGAGAGTATGTTCAATAACATACAAACTAAAGAATTCAAAGATGATCCTGAAAATCAAACATGACACAAATCAATTCCAGGAGCATCCAATGGCATCACATAAACTTGTGTACAATAAAGAATTGAGTGTGCATATGACAGCCACATTCCAAAAGGTATAAAATAATGAAAAAATCCAAAGTAAAATGTTTAAAGGAATCAATAATGAAATCCAATAAAAATATCAGTGAAATGTTTCACTAAGAGAATACTTCAAGTTGAAGACAGGATGGCAAGACTTGAGGACAAGGAAGAAATATTAGAAAACTGAAACTATGACAAAGATAAAAAATAAGGAAAATGGAGTGATATATGATACTAGAAGGATACAATTAAAGGGTCAAATTTACAAACTATTGGCAGAAGAGAAGGACTCACTATAGGCATCAACAGTATATCCAATAAAATGTACCTAATTTTCCAAAATACAGTGGGATATGTGGCCGTCTAGAGGCAGGTAAATACCAAATACAAAATATCAGAAAAGAACCTATCCTTGACAAATTACTTAAAATTTGAACTACACCAGATGAAGGGAGGAAATTGAAGGCTGCAGGAGAGAAACCCAGTTCTTAGAAAGACCCCTTCTGTATACCATCAGATTCCTTCATGAACTGTTTTAAAAAGGGAGAGTTTCAGTGATACCATTCAAGCAGTGAGAGTCACAATTACCAGCCTCAATTACCATATCCAACAAAGTTATCCTTTATAATGTAAAGAGGCTGTGATGCCTCTTCTTGGGTAAAAAATTGACTACATTTGAAATTTACTAAATCCCAAAAATGGAGGACCCACTTGTGAGGGATTTTGGCTTAATTTGACATTTAATGAAGATCCATCTATGATCCAAATATTTGAGAGAGGAAGACATGCCTTATGCCAGGCAGTGGTGACACATGCCTTTAATTCCAGCAGATTGGAGGCAGGTGCAGCTGGATCTCTGAGTTTTAGGCCAGCCTGTTCTTCAGAGGATGTTCCAGGACAGCCAAGACTACAAAGAGAAAACTTGTCTCTAAAAGAATCAAAGCAAAGAAAAAGAGAAAGAAAGAAAGAAAGAAAGAAAGAAAGAAAGAAAGAAAGAAAGAAAGAAAGGAAGGAAGGAAGGAAGGGAGAGAGAGAGAGAAAGAAAGAAAGAAAGAAAGAAAGAAAGAAAGAAAGAAAGAAAGAAAGAAAGAAAGAAAGAAAGAAAGAAAGAAAAGCAAAGAAAGAAAGAAAAAGAAAAGGAAGACATGCCTTTAATTGAGATATTTTAAACTCGGAACAGACATATCTTTATCTGAGGCTTACTCATTTGAATTTGGAAAACCAATCACTTATCTATGGCTACACCCACTGCAAGAAGCCTATATAAGGATATAGAAATAGGAAATTTTGCTCTTTGTATATTTGCTCTAAACTTGCTAGCACGTTCATTTCTTCACTGGCAGTAGACTATTTCTCTGAGATTCCTGTGTATCCTGAAGATAAGATGATACCTTCACCCTCATGGAATGAGAATTTTCTGGATTCTTGTACTTTTCATTCTTATCCAGCTATTTTTGGATTAGCTAAGACACATCCCATAAGACATTATATATATATATATATATATATATATATATATATATATATACACACACATATATAATGTCTATATGTGTGTGAGTGTTTGTGTATGTGTGTATGTGTGTGTGTGTGTGTGTGTGTGTGTGTGTGTGTGTGTGTGTGTAAAGAGAGAGACAGATCGACAGAAAGACAGAAAGACAGAAAGACAGACGGATTCGTTCTGTAAGTTCTGGTACCCGCACTAGAACTCTAACTAATACAGTGAAAGAACAATGCTCAATGATGAACATAAATTACAGGAGTTCATAACCACTCTAACAGTACTAAGGAAGACACTTGAAGAACTCCAACACACTAAACGTAATATCAATACAAATGGTCAAGTAACACAAAGACAGCACTAGAACACCTGACAGAAAAACAACAGTTAAAAAAGTTTCAAATAAAGCAATAACAATAATAGACAATAATTAGCAAATAATTCTCAAGAACAATTCAATGTTAATCTTCACACTGAACCTGACAACTCAAGTGTTGGTACAGAACTACCTAATTAGGATTCCTGCAAGAAGTTTGCATTACCTAGTGTCTCTCACTATTTCTTCTAGTGATGAGGCCTAGAAGTGCAATGAATAGTAAATTTCTGCACATTGTCTCCTATAAACTACCACTCAACCACTTATTTTATGAGACCTGGTTATTGGGCACTGCTGCAGAACAGATGTTCGTTCCTTTCTCTAATAAATAATAAGATTTGAAATAAAGTCAGAATCCTTCTTTAATGGCTAAGTGAATATGAGACTTTGATTCAGTAAGTGCTAAGACTAAACACAGTACGGTGTTTCAATTTCACCTCCCCCCAACTACTGTATCTCCCATATACACTATGCCTCCATTTCCCTTCCAAAATGAGCAGGACTCCAAGACACAACTGTCAAACCCAGTAAAAGAATATACAGTAAGACAAGGCAAAAGAAAATTTCTTTAAGTGTTTCTTAACAATTTGAGTCTCTTCTTTACTGAATTCTGGGTTTAGATCTCTACTGAATTTTAAAATTGGATTATTTGGTTTTTGATAACTCATCTCATGAGTTCTTCATATGTTTTAGGTATTAGTCCTCTATCAAATGTGGAGTTGGTAAAAAATCTTTTCCCATTCCTTAGGCTGCTGCTTTGTCTGAATGACAGTATCCTTAACCTAAGGGGAGCTTTTCAGTTTCATGAGGCCTTTTTGATTAATTGTTGGTCTTAGTGTGTGCACTTATGATGTTCATGTCAGAATTTTGTCTCTAGTTCTAATGGGTTCAAGACTTTCCCATTTTCTCTTCTATCATGTTCAGTGTATCTGGTTTTATATTGAGGCCTTTTATTTATTAACATACAATTAAAATCATATTTCAGTACAAATAAAATACCACCATATTTCCCCTTTTCTATTTTATTAAAAAGAAAAAGGTTATACCTAACAAAAGAAAAACTATATACAAAAGTACATTAACTATATACAATATATACAAGTAATAAATACCTAAAGAATGTCTAGTCCATTTGTATTTGACAAATTCAGAGAAAATAATTTCATTGTCTATCCTATTTTGGTAAGTCGAAAATGTATCTAATTCACTTTTTATCCCAATTAATCTTCAACTATAACTAACTAACCTTCAACTATAACTAACTAATCTTCAACTCTAACTAACTAATCTTCAACTCCCTCAGAGACACAAGAAGGAAATAATATTAGCTAACAAAAATAAAAACAGGAAGTGCATGCAAGCAACTTCCAAAAAATTTGTGAGTTGACAGAAACAGCCAGCTGCCTGGACAGTCACCTGAGGTTTCTCTGCAGTGCTGGGGCATCATCTTCAGCCTACAGGCTTAGCATATCTGACAGACTCATTTGTGAAGTAGGATGTACACAAGGTCAACAGTTCAACCTCACATTGGGTGAGAGCAGTCCATATACCAGAAACACCTGAATTCCACTAGTGTCATGTCATGATTCAGGATTTTAAATTCTGGAAAATGTTGATGGTTTTCTAATTCAGCTCTCCATTCTTCTTGGCTGTGTATATATGGCTTCATCTCAGCATCCCGTTCTTCTCCACATCTCTCTATCAAATGCCAGTCTACTATTGAGAGGCGTGAGCTTAGTTACTCTTCAAGAATAACTGTTTCAGCTGCTGTTCCATAGCACAACAGAAGCCATCAGCCCACTGCCTGTTCAGCTGCCTTCGAAGAAAAGGGCACTCTACCTTTTCCGAGTTGCGAAGGCCACGTCAGGGATGGTGCCATATTGTCCTAGCCTCAGAAGATGCCTTTTGATAAAGCCATAACCACGCTTGTTTAGGCAAGAATCAGTAGTCCTTTGTTTCATGTCCTGTCTGTCCATTTTGTCAGCAGTTGATTCGAGGATACTTTGTTGTCCAGTGGCTAACTTTTGCCACAATGAAAGCTAACTCCATACGCAATTTCTTCAATGCCCATATTTTCTCTGAAGTAGATTGGTACTGCCAGGAGCCGACATGTCTCATAGTCATAACAAAAAAGAAAAATTTTCTAAGTTATTAAAACATTTTAAATGCCATATTCTGTAGAACTCTGAAGGGTTTGAAGATGACCTATCTAAAATATATCTGCTCAATTTTTAAAACATATCTAATATGACTACAAGTTCTATTGTAATGTCTAACTACTAACTATCATTTCTTTATATCCTAATAGTTGGTAATAATAACATTCAAGGATCAGAAAATTGCATTGTTAAATGAACGATATAAGTACAATTAGAAATATACATGTAGCATTTTCTAACAATATCAATTTCAATATATATAATTTGTATACAATATAAAACAATCCAATCCAATGTAAAGTGTTTAAAACTAGTAATTGTCTTTTTCTTCTTCTTTCTTTCTCTCCTTTTTTTTTAAAAAAAAAAAATAAGAACCTTAAATCTAATCTGCTTAGTCTTTTTCCTAACCCTTGACAACAACTTGTAACCAACCCCCCTAAACAATGAAAATTATCCCAGACCCAAAACCCATAAAAAGACCAAAAAACCACCCACCCCACACCACCTCTTTGGGAATGTGGGCGTCGTATTCTTAAAATTGCTTCCTGCTGGGTATGGGCGAAGTTATCTTTATCCTGAAAGAAAAATTTTAGGTTAATTGTCAAATTCTAGGAAAGGTAACTATATCCTTCATTATCCATTCTGTGTATAATGTCAAAGTTCAGGGTTTATCTCAAGTCCTTATTCAAGTAGTCTGTAATTGAATAAATAGTGAAGTTAATTCTGAAGCATCAGGGATAAATTATGCAGTCTCAATATGTAATACTACTCTTTCAGCATACTGAGAGTCAGTTACTATGTTGAGAGGTTCTGAAAAATCCATTAATACCAACAGAATAGCATATAATTCTGATTTTTTAACTGAATTATAAGGACTTTGAACCACTTTACTTAAATTTTCTGATTTGTAACCTGCCTTTCCTTGTTTGTTGGCATCTGTATAAAATGTACGAACTCCAGATATGGGCTTTTCCTGTACAATTCGAGGCAAGATCCAATCAGCTCTCTTTATAAGATCAATTCTATCGCTTTTGGGATATTTGCTGTTAATTTCTCCCAAAAAATTACTGCAAGCTCTTTGCCAAGGTTCACTTTCTGTCTATAATTTTTCAATGTCCCCCTTAGTTAAAGGTACAACAATTTCTGCTGGGTCTATTCCTGCTAATTGACAAAGTCTCAATTTTCCTTTCCAAATCAAGTCAGAGATTTTTTCCACATAAGTTTTTAATTTTTTATTTGGATTATTTGGTAAAAATATCCATTCTAATATAATATCTTCCCTCTGCATTAATATTCCTGTAGGAGAATGCCTAGAAGGTAAAATAACCAAAATGCAATCCAGGTTTGGATCAATACGATCCATGTGCCCATCATGTACTTTCTTTTCTACCAAGGCCAATTCTTTCTCAGCTTCAGGTGATAACTCTCTTGGACTATTTAAGTCCTTGTCACCTTCTAAGGTTTTGAACAAATTATGCAGTTCATCATTTTTTACCCCAACAATAGTTCGTAGATGAAAAAAATTTCCAAATAATCTTTGAAAGTCATTAAGAGTCTGTAGTCTATCTCTCCTAATTTGCAACTTTTGGGGTCTAATTTTTTGTAGCTCTATTTTATATCCTAAATAATTAATAGAATCTCCTCTTTGTATCTTTTCAGGAGCAATTTGTAATCCCCAGCAAGGCAAAATTTTCTTGACGTTTTCAAACATTCTTTCTAAAGTATCTGCATTTGAGTCAGCTAGTAAAATATCATCCATACAATGATAAATTATAGATTTAGGAAACTTTTTACGTATCACTTCCAATGGCTGTTGTACAAAATATTGGCACAGAGTTGGGCTATTCAACATTCCCTGTGGGAGGACCCTCCATTGAAATCTTTTAACCGGTTGAGAATTATTATAAGTAGGCACTGTGAAAGCAAATCTTTCTCTGTCTTTTTCTTGTAACGGTATTGAAAAGAAACAGTCTTTTAAATCAATAACTATGAGAGGCCATCCTTTTGGTAACAGAGTAGGCAGAGGAATTCCAGATTGTAGAGAGCCCATTGGCTGAATTACTTTGTTAATTGTTCTAAGGTCTGTTACCATTCTCCATTTACCAGATTTCTTTTTAATAACAAATACAGGAGAATTCCAAGGGCTGGTTTATTCCTCAATATGCTGAGCATTTACCTGTTCTTCTACCAGCTCTTCTAAAGCCTGGAGTTTCTCTGTTGTTAAAGGCCATTGCTGGACCCATACAGGCTTGTCTGTTAACCATTTTAAAGGTAGAGCTGTTGGTGTCTTTGGAAGATCATCAGTTGTTGTGCCCTGTTCTTGTATAATATGGATGGCTGGTGACCACTCAGAATAATGCCTTCTAATATTTCTCTCAGAAACATGTGCTAGTTTATGATTTGTTTCTGAGATTGGAGGGATGTTAATCTGAGTATTCCATTGTTGCAACAAGTCTCGACCCCACAAGTTCATAGCTATGTTAGCTACATATGGTTTCAATTTTCCTCTCTGTCCTTCTGGACCTATACACTCGAGCCATCTTGCACTCTGTTTCACCTGAGATAATGTCCCAATTCCTAACAGTTGAACGTTTACCTCCTGAAGAGGCCAAGTTGGATGCCAAAATTCTGGTGCAATTATGGTAATGTCCACACCTGTGTCTACCAGACCAGACAACAAAACACCATTTATTTTTATAGATAATTTTGGTCTTTGTTCATTAATAGAAATTTGCCAAAAAATTTTCTTTATATTTGCTCCTGAATTTTCTATTCTCTCTGTTTCATCATCCTGACCAGCATGACTTATTCCAATAGGCATTTGGTTATTTAATTGCTCTGGGTAGGGGTTTCCTCTACGACTGCAGGAAAGGTTTGAACTAGATTTGCTATTGGGGCCTGCATGAGGCCCCTCTGGGAGTTTCCCGAAGACTGAGGCAAAGGATTACCCTGTCTGTCCCTTGTTGATCTACCTTCGTTGGTCCAGTGTTTTCCCTTACCATACCTTCTGCATACTCCAGAAGGAAGGGGCATTCTGTTGCCATTGTTCCTTGAAGAAACATTGTTTCTAGGAATGACCTGTTTACAGTCCCTTTTCAAATGTCCTTGCTTTCCACATCCAAAACATCTAACATTCCTCAAACCTTTTGAAATTGCTTCTCCTACCCACGTATCATCATGCTCATGAGCTTCAACATTAACTGTATCTCTAATCCAATCTTCCAAAGGTGCAGATCTTGCCTTTCACGGCCTGATTATTGTTTTGCATGCTGCATTCGCATTCTCAAAGGCCAAAGTTTCAATTATTATCTTACCAGCTTCTGAATCCAGGACCATTCTCTTTACTGCTGAAGCCAGTCTTTGTAAAAAATCTGCTGTGAAAGATTCTTTTGGGCCTTGTACAACCTTTGTAAATGACTCAGTTTTTTTCCTGGTTCCTCAACTCTGTCCCATGCATTCAAGGCTGCTATTCGACATAAAATTAGGGTTTGGACATCATATAAACATTGTGTTTGTGCTCAAGCATATTGACCTTCTCCAATAAGCTGATCCTGGCAGACTTGTATTCCTTTATCCCTCCACTGTCTTTCTATGTTTTTAGCTTCGTCCTTGAACCAAGTTAGCCACTGAAGCCTTTGACTGGGTTCAAGAACAGCTTGTGCCAGCTCCCGCCAGTCCTGTGGTACAATCCTATTATATGTTGACCAAGAGTTTAACATTTGCTTTACATATGGGGAATGCATGCCATAAGATACTATTGCCTCCTTAAACCTTCGTAAATCTAACATTTCAATTGGAGCCCAAGTATTTTGTGTAGTCATTTGATCAGGCGACTGCTGTACGGTTACTGGACAAACTAAGGGTGACTGTGTGAAAACAGGCTTTCTTTCTGTAACCCTATGATCCAATCCTGAAGCAACTTCACTGTTAGTTTCTTCTGTCTGAGTTTTTACAGGTTTAATAGGTTTTTCTAAAGCTGTCACCCTGGCACTTAAATTGACTATCTTTTTAAATAGTAAAATGAGGATAAACATAGTAATAAAATGCATAATTCGATCAACATTAATCTTCTCATATAGCTGTTCCATTGTCAGACTGTCTAAAATTGCAAACAAAGCCCAATTTTCTTCCAATGTACACAGAAAACCCATTTTTTTTAATGTGGAAAAAATTTTTCTTTTAAATAGTTTCCTTTAAAATATCTGATATGTTAAGTGACTTACCAAGTCCTTGTAGAACAGTACCAATCCGAGGGAATTTCAAAACAGCCACCTAGTGTCCGAGGTGTGAGTCCAGAGAGAGAGAGAGAGAGAGAGAGAGAGAGAGAGAGAGAGAGAGAGCAAGCAAGCGTAGCCACAAGTTCTGCCTAAGAGCTTGAATCCAGCCACGTGTTCCCGCTTGAGCCTAGTCAAGTCTTGGCTCTGGCTACCTTAAGCTCCAACCATGTGCGTTGGCTTTTCAGGCAGGAGCCCTGTTCGGCAGGGCAGGCCTGAGTTGTTTGTAGCACTGGCTTTAAGCAAGTAGCCCAAGGTTAGTCCGGCCTGAGGCCAAGCCGACCTGGGCCCGGGCTAGGGAGCCAGCCGCCCTGGCGGGAAACCAGA
Organism: Peromyscus eremicus; assembly: GCF_949786415.1. Classification (NCBI taxonomy): domain Eukaryota; kingdom Metazoa; phylum Chordata; class Mammalia; order Rodentia; family Cricetidae; genus Peromyscus; species Peromyscus eremicus. The sequence continues at coordinate 184,538,795 of NC_081416.1, read as the reverse complement.
CCTGCCGCCAAGCCAAGTTAAGCGGTTTTCAATGGGGTTTTCAATGGATTCTTGTCACGTTGGGCGCCAAATGTAGATGTAACCAACCATCTTATTAAATAAGAAACACAGAGCCGATTCAGAGAAGAAAGCCAAGAGGTCAGAACTAAGAGCCTTACCCTTCCTGCTTCAGCTATCCTGCTTCAGCCAAGAGAGCTCTCCGAAAAAAGGGGCCTACTTCCTGTGTGTATGCCTTTTTATAGTCTAGCTGTTCTGCCTTCTCATTGGTTGTAAACCTAAACACGTGACTGCCTTGTCATTGCCTGTATGTACCGCCCTCCAGGTCCTTAAAGGCGTGTGCCACCACTGCCACGCACTTGCTATGGCTCTAAAACTCTGACCCCCAGGCAACTTTATTTATTAACATACAATTAAAATCACATTTCAGTACAAGTAAAATACCACCACATATGCATACAGACCATCTTTTGTGTACCTATTTGCTTTTCAGATACTGAATGATTTTTTAAAGAATTGTTTTTATAGTTCATTCTTATTCTTTTAATTTTTAATTTAAAATTAAAATAGGACTACATAGTTTTCCTGTTCTTCCCTGCACCCTAAATTAGCTTCAAAAGCCCTCACACCATTTAGTTCTCTCTCTCTATGTCTCCGAAATTCATAATTAATCAATTGTTTTATAGTTGGATTTTGACCTACATATGTTGTCTGAAATAGATTCATTTAAAAAAGTAAATTGTCAGAATAAAAACACCACTTGGTCTCTTGATACTGTACACTCAAGAGATTTGTTACTAATTATTAAGCATTTCAAGCAACTCTTACAATGAACAAATATGCCCTGCCTCTCTATATATTTTTATTTATATGACAGTTTATTTATGTATGTTTACGTGTGTGTGTGTGTGCATGCACACCTCATGCATCCTTGTGCCTATACATTTCAAGTCTCCTGTAACTTGAGTTTCACTCAGTTTTGAGCCATGAAATGAGTGCTGGAAATCATAACTAGGTCCTCTACTAGACCAAATCCTCTCCTAAAAAACTAAGCCATCTCTTTGTCCCCTATGTCAACAGTTTTAAATGCTTGGAATTAAAATAGAATTTAACAAACTTTAATGCCACATTATATGATATGTGGCTTCCTAATGGTGTGAATATTTGTGGGCTGAGAATATTAGTGAAAAGGACTCAGCCAAACTGGGGGGCAGAGTCACATTTTCTTAGTAGAGTTCACTTTAATGAGCCCACCATTTCAATGCTCAGAAAAAGAATCAAGCCTCCAACAGATCAAAACTGAGAGACAAGTGATATCCAACAAGGAGCGCTTAAGAGCACAACCTGTTCTTCCACAGGATCTGGGTTCACTTCCCAATACCCAAATGGCAGGTAACTAAACCCATAAAGCCAGTTTTGGGGTTCAGAGCTGCATTTGGTCTCTGTGATTACTGCATGCATATTAGAAAACACTCTTATAAAGAAAATGAAAATAAAATATTTTTTAGAAAATAAGTATAACCCATATCACCTGGGACCATGAATGATTTATTATTGCAAAAAATTGTCTTTGATAGTTCCTACCAGAATACAGTGGTATTAAGACCCATGTTTTGTAGATGAATTTCTAAACAGTCTTATTAAATAAGAAACACAGAGCCAAATACAGGGGTGAAAGCCTTAGAGATCAGAGAAATAGGAACAGCCACCAGCTAACCTTAGCTCACCACACCTCCGTAGCTTCCCAAGAGAACCAGCTTCTTCCTGTCTAAACTGTGCCTTTATTGCCTTGCTGTTCTGTCTTCTCATTGGCTCTTAACCCAGCACATTGAAATTCAGAATCACAGAGCACAGTATTCATCCTACATTTAAAATGCATTATGTAATTTCAGTTGCGGGTGTGGTGAAATCTGTGTGTGTGTGTGTGTGTGTGTGTGTGTGTGTGTGCGCGCGCGCGCGCGCGCGAGCGCGCTTACGCGTGTGTATGTGTCTGTGTGTCCTTTAGTGTTTAATTATGTGCACTGTGTTTTAATGTAAACTTGAACCCCAGAAAAGGCCATCTGACCTTTGGAGTTATTACTACAAGTAATTGTGAGAGCATTTTGTTGGAGATTGATGTAGACTAAGTTCCTCAGCAAGAGCAGTACGTGATTTTAAATGCAGAGGCATGAATCCACCTTCTGTAATATTCCTTCTATCTCTTTATCAAAACACCCTGCTCTCTTCTAAGTTCTACTTTTCTAAAGCATCAAGATCCTCTTACCTTCTCCTGCAAGGAAGAATATTGTTTTACCTTCATCTGAAAACATGACCAGATTCTCAAGGCATGACATCAGGAGTCTAGATACAAGTAAGTGGGTTCATGGCTCCCTCTAGTGGCACATCACCTTTTTGCAATATTACACACCACTTGCTATACAGTTTTTAAAGATAATAATTATAAATTACTTTAAATAAAAAGGTAAAACAAAAAACATGAATTCACTCTCTCACAAATATCCTGAATTTTTCTCTCACCCCTCAACTGCCATCAAAGCCATTCATTCATCCATGTACTAAAATAAGAACTTTGAAATTATTTTGAAAATATTTATATTTTAGAACAGAAAAGGATATTTCCAACTGCAATATTCCTCATTGGCTTGGTCTTGTGAAGTGAGTAGCTGAGTGGCAGAGTGTAGGAGGCCATGGAGAGAACAGTAGTAGTAACATGTAGTAGATGAGTAAGATCATTAGAGTAATAAGTGAGTGGCATTCTGAAAGAGATAGATCTTGAAGTGTAATACAATATTTGGCAGTATGAAGCAATTATATGTTCATCACTTAGAATTAATCAATTATGATTATGGGAAATCTTCTTCCTGATATTTTGAAAAGAATTTGTGTCTGCTCAACAAAATTATTCAGCACTTGGGAACAAAGATGCATTCCTGCAGGCCTGCTGCACTGGAAGCCAAGATGGAGAAAACATTCACAGCCACTATCACTTTTCTCTGGGCACTATGGTACACAGGGTGGAAAGTGATCCCAACACTACAGAAAAACAGCATATCAAATGTCAAGAATTTGGCATCATTGAATATGTCAGGCCAATTCCTGGACAAGAAAGACACAGTGAAGCTTACTAGGGCCAGGCAGGACAGGTATCCTAGGACACAGAAGAAGGCAGTGGCTGAGTTCTTGTCACACACAAGGATGATATGGCCATGTTCAGAGTATGCATCAATATCATCATAGGGAACAAAAGCTCATAGCAAGACTGCACAGATAACAACTTGGAGGAGAGTACAGAGGGCAATGATGTAGATAAGTGCCCTTGAAACCAGAATTACTTCATTCTTCTTCCACGGGTTGCACATTTAAAAGCCAGAAGCATAGTAACTCTATTGTCCAGCACAGTGGGAACAGCCACAGCGAATACTACTCCAAAAGTTATTTTCTGCAGGATGCATGTAGTTGAGTTGGGATGGCCAATGAAGAGCAAGGAGCACTAGAAATAAAAGATAAGAGAGATGAATAAATTGTAGCTGAGATTCTTGTTATTGGCCTTCACAATTGGAGTGTCATGATGTTTTACAAAGACCCCCCAAAACAGTACTATGCATATAGACAAACACAAGGCAATTAAGGCAAGAGCCATCCCATAGGGGGTCTTCGCTTCTCAGCCACCTCTTTCTGAATGCAATGGTTCTGCTTTGTGTTGGTCCTTGGAAACTTCACACATTGACCCACATCTGATGGATAAAGGAATGTATCATTAATTTAACTTCAGCATTTTTATTGACAGGATATTTAAGTATGTTGAAGAAACATTGCAATATCTGCAATTTGATCCTGAGGATGTAATTGAAGACATTGCCTCACAGACATGATTCCATTTCATAATGCTCATTATCTTCATGGGGAATAAAACCAAAGAATCATTCCTTTATCCATTTTACTGTATTAATGAGATCATTTATCATGTAATCAGTAAGCACAGTTTCCAAAGATGCTATGGTGGAATGACAAAGACTGGCAAATTCACAGAAGCTAAATTCATTAACCACAGTTTGGCTGAGTGTTTTTAAAATCACGGATCACTTGGGTTCACTACCTCCTGAGGTACTGGTTTCTTTTATGACTGCTGTCCACATGAGGGATGGAGACTGTTCCTTTTACTTGGACAAGATATGTTATAGGTTTTCTAATTTGAATTTGCTAGGGAAAAATGACATAGAAGCAACACCAAATGGAATAGATTGTTGTAGAATATTGTATTAAATAGACCAAGGTGTGTTAGCTTTGTTTATACTGTGGAATATTACTTAACTATGAAAAGGTGTGTTTCTTTTTGTGGGGAATTTTTTAATTATGAAAAGATGTGTTGCATTTGTTTCATGCTATTTACCTAAGGCACCTTATTGGCTAATAAAGACCTGAATGGCCAATATTTAGGCCAAGTCAGGATAAGCAAGGCTGGAAGGCAGAGAAAATATATAACAGGAGAAATCAAGGCTGACAAGAAAAAGGAGAGAAGAAGAAGGAGAGAATGAGGGACATGCCTGGGACAAGAAGTCTGACAGAGTCCAGTCAGCCAGACATAGAGAAGTAGTGAAAGTAAGTTATATAGAAGTAAGAAAGAAAGGAGCTCCCAGGCAAAAGTTAGATAAAGAGAAACAGGTTAATTTGAATTAAAAGAGCTTGCCAGAAACATGCCTAAGGTAGACCAAGCATTAAAATTAATAATAATTCTCTGTGTCAAACTAGGAGTTGGGAGCTGGTTGGAGGCCTAAAAAGAAAAGCCTGTTAATATAGATTGTATGAGTATCTATATTTATATGTGTTTGTACATGTAAAAGTAAAAAAAGGGCTCATGAATTTGAGAGTGACTGGGTTTTTATGGGGGAATTAGGAGGATGGGAGTAAGAAGTGAAAGGTACGTAAATATAATATTAATGTCTCAAAACTGCAAAAAATTAGAAATTTAAACAAATACATCCTAATTTGTGTCCTCATTTGGCAACAGGGACACCAAACTCCTGAGTCATATTCATAAGAAGTAGTAGCCCTATAACTCAAGGTAGAAACTTCTGTACATACTTAGCACTAAAAGTTCTACATCTTGATTCCATCACCTTAGAGAGAAGACAGCATCTTCATCCTTCCCTAATTGCCATCTCATGAGATTCAAACTCTAAGAGAGTACTCTAGTGTGAAATAGATGTTGATAAAACATCATGAGCACCAACATCCTTAGCCATCAGGGAAATGCAAATCAAAATAACTCTGAGATACCATCTTACACATTTCAGAATGACTGCAATCTGAAACATGGATAACAGCTTATGTTGGAGAGGATGTGGAACAAGGGGAAAACTCATCCACTTTTGGTGGGAGTGCAAACTTGTACAGCCACTTGGAAATTAGTATGGCAGTTTCTCAGAAAATTGGGAATCAATCTACCTCAAGACCCAGCTATACCACTCTTGGGCGTGTACCCAAGGAATGCTCAGTCATACCACAAGGCATGTGCTCAACTATGTTCATAGCAACATTATTCATAATAGTCAGAACCTGAAAACAACCTAGATGCCCCTCAACCAAAGTATGGATAAAGAAAATGTGACACATATACACAATGGAGGTACTATTTAGAATTAAAAACAATGACATCATGAAATTTACCAGCAAATGGATGGAACTAGAAAATATGATCCTGAGAGAGGTAACTCAGACTCAGAAAGACAAACATGGCATGTATTCACTCATAAGTAGATACTAGATGTAAAGCAAAGGATAAACAGACTACAACCCATAGCTCCAGAGAAGCTACCTAACAAGGAAAACCCTAAAAGAAATGCATGGATGTCCCGCAAGAGGGAAATTGATGAAATCTCCATGGGCAAATTCAGAGTGATTGGGGGGCAATGGAGTATAGGGAATGGGGATGAGAACATAAGGTAACAGGATGGTTGAACTTGAATAGGGACAGAATGGGAGAGCAAGGAACGAGATATCATGATAGAGGGAGACATCAAGGGAACAGGGAGAAACAGGGTGCGAAGGAAGTTTCCAGGAATCCACAAAGATGACTCCACATTAGACTGCTAGCAATAGTCGAGAGGGTGCCTGAATTGACCTACTCCAGTAATCATATTGGGGAACACCATAACTGCCATCATAGAGCCTCCATCCAGTAACTAATGGAAGTAGAGGCAGAAATGCACAGCCAAGCACAGGCAGAACTCAGAAGTCCAGTCAAGGAGAAGAGGGATTCTATGAGCAAAGGACATCAAGATCATGATGGAGAAATATACAGAGACAACCAAACCAATCTAATGGGAATTCATGAACTGTGGACCAACAACTGTGGAGCCTGTATGGGATTGGACTAGGGACTTTGCATAGGCAAGACAGTTGCTTAGCTTGACCTGTTAAAGGGGACCCTGTCAATGGGATCAGGATCCATCCCTGGTGCATGAGTGAGCCTTTAGGAGTCCATTACCAAGTGAACCTTGGTTCAATGGGAAGGGCTCTGATCAGCCTCAACTGAATGTACCAGGCTCTGCTGACTCCCCATAGGAGTCCTTGCCTTGGAGAAGGTAGGAATGAGGGGTGGTTTGGGGGGAAAGGCTGAGGTGGGGCAAGACGAGGGAGGAGAGGGGCATCTGTGGTTGGTATGTAAAATGAACAGAAAATTTCTTAATAATGAAAAAAGGAAAAAAAAACATCATGAGCACAACAACACATAAACAATCAAGTATGAGTAGTAACACAAGTTTGTGTTGAGTAATAGTGACCCATTTATAAGTTGTGCCCAATGTGACAATTTTAGGGAATGAGATTCCAAATGTTCTGAACCATTGGATAATTATATAATCATGATGTGATTCCAGGATTTATTTATAGACCGTTTTAATTAGTTAATAATGAGGAACTGGAATGTTGGCTCAACTGTGATGAGAATGTACTGTTCTTGCAGGTGACCTGAACTCAGTTAACGGCACGCATAGCAGGTGTCTCATAACTGCCTGCAACTCTAAATACAGAAGCACTGGTTGCCTCTAACCTGAATCTATACTTGGGTAGGCATAACCCACCATTTCACATATAAACATAAAGTAATAATACAGTTACTTTTGTTTAACCACTGTTTAATATTTGTAGTATTTATTTCAGTAAATATCCTTTATTCTTAATTGTTTTTACATTTTAAAACAATTTCATTAGACTTTGTTTAATTAATTTGGTGGTGGTTGTATGCAGGTGTACATTGAGATTGGATGACAACTTTTAGCAATTGGCTACCTCCTACTACTACCTGGGGGTGAACTTAGGTCAGCAGCTTTAGCTGCAAGTGATTTGACTGCTGAGCCTTGGATGTCCTTTAAAGACATTTATTGCATCATATAGGATGACAGATCACAGGAGAGCTAAATCATTAGTATGCCATTTGTATGGACACAACCCTAAATAAATGATAACTTGACCAATATGTGCTGTGTAGGCATCAACATGATTTGGATAATTGTGGCTACTTGCTTTCATAGAAAATCATTTGAATCTATAATTTTGTGACATAGTTAACTGGGTGCTATATATAAAATATTAAATATAAGACATTATAATTTCTACCTCATTTATGAACATTTATCTCCACCTCCCCAGATTTCAAATCACACAAAAAAAATTGAAAAACAGGGTGTCTAGGTATTGCATGATGTTTTCTGTCTCAATCTAGGAAAGTTTTGTTAATTTTATGACTAATTATTTTACAAAAAGTAGTATAAATGAAATTTTGTGGCATAATCATTAGAAGACAGAGTGAGAATCACTAGTTAATGAATATATCTTTTATTGTATCCAACTGGGTGGTTCTGTACCAACATTAAAGTTATCAAATACAATTTAAGAAAGTGAGTTCAGGAAGATGTTTGCTCCCTTAACTATGGGAAAGTATTTTTCTCCACTCTTAACAAATCATATAGCATAATATGATATAGATGTATTTAAACAGGCCTGCACTGGAGGCCAAGATGGAGAAGATGTCCACAGACACCAGGATCTTTCCCTTGGTGCCCTGGTACACTGGGAAAAAGATGATCAAGAGCCTTCAAAATAATACTATGCTGAATTTCAGAAACTTGGCTTCATTGAATGTATCAGGGAGATTCCAGGCCAAGAAAGTCACAATGAAGCTCCCTAAGGCAAGGGAATTATGGCCATGCTCACAGTGTACATCAATGTCAGTAGAGGAAATAGAAACTTCCAGAAAGATCGCACAGAGAATAATTTGAATGAGAGTATATATGACAATAATGTAACTAGGTGTCCCTGACATAGTACCTCAACTATCTTCCAGGGGTTGTGACTTCAAAAGCCAGAAGCCCAGTAACTATTTTGGCCAACATAGTGAAAACAGCTCCAGTGAATATTACTCCAAAGTAATTTGCTGCAGGATGCAGTTAGCTGAGTTGGGATGGCCAATAAAGAGCAAGAAGCACAAGCAACAAAAGATGAGTGTTATGAGCAAGGTTTAGCTGAGAGTGTGGTTATTGGCTGTCACAATGGTAGTGTCATGGTGCTTCACAAAGACCCCCAAGAATGTACATGTGAATTAGGAGAAGCACAAGGCCACTAGGCACAGAGCCATCCCCAGGTGTTCCTCATAGGTCATAAAAATTACAGCTTTGTCAAGCCACTGGTTCTGCTCTGTGTTTGCGTACTGCTCCTATGCTCACTTCAATATTTACCTTCATCTGATGGAGAAACAAATTATGATTAGTTCAGCTTTAGCATATTTATTGACAGGAAATTTCAATTAAGTGTGTTGAAGGAGATTTGCAATATCTGTATTTTGCTGCTGAGGAAGTAAATGAAGGACATTGCTGAACAGACATGTTCCCTTTCCTAATACTTATTATCTTTATGAATGAAACCAAAGTATCATTCTCTTTTTCTATTTAATTGTATTGATAAAATCATATATCATGTTTTCAGAAAGCACATAAACAATACATACATTCTAGATGCTATGATGGAATGAATTATTAGAGGGAATAAAGAGGTGCAAGGCTTGTCAAGCCATATTTGCCATGCTCGGACAGGCTAGAGCTCTTTCAGAATCATTAAGTTGTATATATGTGTATTCATTTATAAGTATGTGTGCATGTAAAATTAACACGAAGATCTCATGAATATCCTCACGATCAGGTTCATATAGGGTAAGTAGGATTGTGAGAATGAAAGAAGAAAGTTATACAAAAATAATTCTGATGTTTTGAAACTGCAAGTAAAGATAAATACATATTCCCTAAGTTTTGTCCTTATCTAGCAATAGGGACACTGCACTCATGAGTCTTGTTCATAAAAAGCAGTAGCCCTTTCAATAATGGTAGAAACCTCTGTAATACTTAGCATTAAAGATCTTACATCTTGATTCCATCATCTTTGAGAACAAACAGCATCTTCCTCCTTCCCTAATTTCCATCTCTGTGAGACACAGACTCTGTATGTGTCCTCAAGGAAGAAGTAGATACTGATAAACATTGTAAGAACGATAATGCAAGAGCTCTTAAGAAAGAATAGTAATATACAACTTTGGGTTGAGCAGTAATACCTTATTCATTATTTGTAGTTCACACGATGGCAAGCTTAGGAAATATGATTGCAATTTAGATGAATCATTGGTACTTGAAGAAGTGATGATTTGCTTCCAGATATTAAATCATTTTACCTAAAACAATGAGTTTATAGACACATATAATTAGTTAATTTGTGGAAAGTTGGCTCAGCTGTGGAATGTACTCCCTTGCAGAAGACCTGAGTTCAACCCACAGCACTCATATCAGATCTCCCCTAACTGCCTGTAACTCTAAATACAAGACCATTGGATGCCTCTCACCTGGATGTGTACTTGGGTAGACATAACCACCCATAACACATATACACACTTAAAGGCATAATAAAATATTTTTGTTTAATTTTTGTATTTATTGTTGTATACACCATTTATTCTGATCTGTTTTTACATTGAAAATAATTTAATTATATTTTGTTTAATTAATTTGGTGGGTGTTGTATACAGGAGTACATGGAGATCTGAAGACAATTTTTAGGTGTTGGCTACCTCCTACTACTACATGGGTCCTGGGGATGAACTCCTGTCATCAGCATTAGTCACAAGGGTTTCAACTGCTGAGTTGTCTCACTGACCAAAAAAGTCCTTTAAGGAATTTCATTTCATTTTGTGGGTTGACAGATCAATGAAAGAAAAACATCTATCTGTCACTTGTGTGTAGACAGCCATAACCAAATAATCATTTGACAAATATGGGCTGTGTAGGTGACAACACTTTTTGAACAATTGTGGCTAATTGATTTTCATACAAAACCATTTTATTCTATTACTTTGTGACATTACTAACTGGTTGCTATATAAAAGAATATTGAATATAGGACTACTCATAATTGCCACATCATTTATCAATATGTGTACCAACTTCCCTAAATTTTGAATCACATTGGACCTTTGAAATGAGGTGTCTAGATATGTTACTGAATAGTCACTCTCATAATTAGGAGTTTCTGATAAATTTCCAAGTAAATATTTTCCCTTTTCATTACTCTTACAGAGCAATACATTTGGTTCCCAGCACACACATGCCAGAGTTCAAATGGATCTAATGCCCTGATCTGTTTTCTATGGGCTCCTGTACATACATGGTGTTAATGTTCTTATGTAGGGACACATACATGCTTGCAAGAAGAATAAAACTATCTTTAACGATGTGAAAACTGAACCTGATCTACATGTCATTTTAGAGGAGATTAATCATTACAGAGGTTCTTGTGTAGTATTTCCTGACACTGCAGTTTGACTATTTAAACTGTTTTTTTTTTGAGAAAAAATGTGATTCACCTTGAATTTACATAAATAAGATGTGAGTCAATGCCTAAGGAATTTTATGTAGGGACATTGTTAATGATCATATTCCTACAGAGACTTAATTAAGAAAATGATATATTTTATTTATGCAATACTCTTTTATATCTCTTCAGAATTCAAGTGTGTAGGGTGGAGAACATGATCAATGTGGATGATTTATGTGAAGAAACACTCCCCTGACTTATTAGAAACTTCATTTTCTAAGCAGGGTATACACTCGAAACAGCAGGCTGCCATTGCCTCCTGACATAAATGACTAAATCAAGAAGCAAAATCAGCATTGTACACAGATTATGGGATCTGAGGAAAATTAGACACATGCTGATATAAGAAGTTTTACATACTCCCCGCATAACTGTATTATATTATCATGTTGAAGTATCAAAAACTTATTTTATATACAACAAATGAGAGAACACATTTAAATTAGTATGTTATATAATGCCAAACATATGAATGTATGGAAACAAACTGATGTAAAGTTGAGTAGCTAGCCAATCCTAGAAATTTAGGAAGTTCTGGTTATTTGTTGTGAGGAAATATGACCAAGCTTGCAAACTGGGTTTTCTAAATAATTTCTGTCAACCTGACACACAGTAAATTTTTAAAAAATGGAGATAACTTTAACTAAAACTTTATTTCCATCAAACTATCTTGCTGTGATATTATTTAAGCATTTTACTAATGGATAATTGATGTAGGAATGGCCAGCCCACTATGAGAAGTGCTTTCTTATGCAGGGATGCATGAGAAATCAAGCACAGGAAGCCAATAAGCAGTGTTCCTTCTGGGAGCATGTCTTCACTGCAGTCTCCAGTTACTGCATTGTCTTCCCTTGACTGTCACCCATGAGCCAAATCAGCTCCTGCTCCTCACTTTGCTCATGGTCTACGGTTAATCACAACAACAGAGTAGCAAGCTAGGCCTATTGGACATCTGAAACAGGGAAAAGATCTCCTCAAATCTCACATAGTAAAAATGAACTCATGTAAATGACCACTGCAAAGGAAACAGCTGAATAAGCAAAGCCTAGTGTATTTATTTTGAAGTGGTAAATTGGTGTATATTGAGCTGCAAGGCAAGTGTTTCCTTAAGTGGAAAATCCTTACAAAGACTGTAAATGCAAGAGAACCTGAATAAATTGAATAAATGTTAGATTGTTTAAACTTTTTTGAAAGATTGTTTTTAATTAAAAAATAATTGTTGAGACCAAGATTGGAAAAAGTACAGGGACAAATAGCCAAACCAATGGAAACACATGAAATATGAACCAATAGCTGAGGGGCCCCCAACTGGATCAGGCCTTCTGAACAAATAAGACAGTTGATTAACTTGAAGTGTTTGGGAGGGCCCCAGGCAGTGGGACTGGACCTGTCCTTAGTGCATGAGCTGGCTGTTTGGAACCTGGGGCTTATGCAGGGACACTTAGCTCAGCCTGGGAGGAGGGGACTGGACCTACCTGGACTGAATCTACCAGGTTGAGCTGAAACCCCAGGGGAGTCTTTGCCCTGAAGGAGATAGGAATGCGGGGAGAGCTGGGGGAAAGGCAGGGGGGAGGACAGGGGAATCCATGGCTGATATGTAAAATAAAATTATAAAATAAAAAAAGTAAAAAAAAATATGTACATATCTTTGCATTACCATGTACCTGGTGATGGCGATCTATACGTTCCATCAGAAAGTTCCTAATTATTGCTTGCTAACTTTGCATCTTTCTTTTGCATTTCCTATGCACTGTATCATCTCATGTTACCCCCAAATATGGATAACTACAATGCTTCCTTTTCTGTTATGGTTGAAACAATGTCTCACTGTGTAGTGTTGGTTGAGGGCAACTGTCTTTCTTGACCAGGCTAAAATGTTTCCTTCTTCTTTGTATTCCTTTTTTCCCATTCCCCAACATTTTAAGGACTATTTTGAAGAAGTGTGGGGAAAACACATATCTCTGTCCAGTTTCTGTTTAGTTCTGTCAAGGCAGGGTTTCCATATGAGACCCTGTCTGACTTGGATTTGCTACATAGGCCAGGCTCTCTACCAGAGGGCAGAGATTTTCTGCCTGTGCTTCCAATGTGCTTGGATTAAAGACATGTACTACCACACATATCTATCCTCATTTCTAATTTTAGTGAATATTATTTTTTCTCTAATGTAGTACAATGATGTCCATAAATTTACCACAGTAAAACTTAAAATGTGAAGATGTGTTCATTCTATTCTTTCAGGCTTTGTTTTATTTTTTTAACTCTGAAGGGATGCTAGATTTTGTTAAGTATCTTTTCTGCACATTTTTGAAGGAAAATGAGTTGTATCCTTATATTTTATTATGTAGTGTATTACACTTAACTGATCTGCCTATGTTGAACCATACTTGCATCTCTTGAATGAAGCTAACTTGGACACAGAGATGGACCTTTCTGTTGTGTTGTTGAGTTTTCTTGGAAGGTGTTTTTCTATTGCTCTAATATGGTAAGCACAAATGTGATTTTATTGCTGCCCTCAGAAAGGATACTTAGCTCAGTAGCTACACCTTTAGCTCATATGTCTTTTCCAAGGGAATGATTATCCTTATTACTCTGAGGAAGATTATTAACTGCCTATTTCATACTATCTGAGCAACCTAAGACAGCACTTCAAATCAAGTTAGAAGACTTTTCTGAAGTTAACTCCCTTAAAAATCAATCCACTTTTTTTAAGTTAGTCAGTATGAATTGGGTACCTTAAAACCACCCACATCAGAATTCTATCTATAATTATGCCCGGACCATATATGGAATATTTCATTTGAATGTGTGGAAACAAACTGATGTAATGTTGAGTAGCTAGAAAACCCTAGAAATTTTTTATTACTACTGATACCTCCCTCACAAAGAAGCAAACTAGATGAAATCTTACTGGTTTTCACGAACTATGCAAGAAATATGGGGACAAAGCAAGATTCCTCCAGTGAGCAAGTTTTTCATTGGGTATATCTCAAGGTTGGAGAGATGGCTCAGATGTCAACTATAATTAATGTTCATGAAGAGGACCCAAGTTTGATTTGCAGGTCCAATTCATTGGCAAGAAGCTCTCTCCAGTTCCCATGATCCTGAATCACTCTTCTGGTATCATTACACATCAGTAATGCCAGTGTTGCACAGATATACATGCAGGCAAATTACTCATACCCACATAAATGAAAAAAAAAGAAATACAGAAAAAGACAAAGTTATAATCCATACAATACCTAATATGGATCATGAAAAAATATTTTTTATGGCATAAAGTATGGACAATATAGGGCTTATTTGTAGCTAGAGTTTTTTTTTTTTTTTTCTGGCTGGTCCACAGTCAGGACAAATCTCTCTCACCCACCAGTCCCACAGCCACTCAGACCCAACCAAGTAAACACAGAGACTTATATTGCTTACAAACTGTATGGCCGTGCAAGACTTCTTGCTAACTGTTCTTATATCTTTTTTTTTTTTTTTTTTTTTTTTTAACAAGGCGAACACCAAACATACTTTATTAGCACGAAAAAGCAGCCAGGACAAGGCCCAGCAAGCAGAAGCAGATGTTAGCAGTCAACAGGTTAGTGTTGCATACAAATACAGCGTTTCTTTTCAGTAGCCTGACAATAGCCAGATGGTTGTAAAATAACCTCCGCAGCAGCTGGCATGGACCCAGGAGCGCTCACCAGCAGGCACAGAGCACAGTGACAGACAACGAGAATGGACTTGGCTACTGTAGTGCAAATGTCTAGGACAGAGCTGAGAACTCAGTCCGACACTGAAGAGCAACACTAGAATCTGACGGTACTTCCCGAAGCGGTCACTCAAGTTGTATTATGTACTATTTTAAGTGACAAGAAGGTGCCAAGGAACGTTATTTACAGACATCATGGTTGTATAGTACCTTTAAAATCAGAGTGGCTCCCGACCGCCCTGCTGGAAACACTGTCCATATCGTGCACCTAGCTGGCTCCATAGCACCGCTCTCACCTCTGAAGGCTGCTCCGAGTTCTACCAAACTTCTTCTCAGTATCCAATGAACTCTGGGTCTTTGTGGAACAGGAACATTTCTTCTTCCCTCCCCATGGAGCATGTTGAGAGTAGCAGTCTCTTCCAGCAAGCCGTGTTCTTGGAGTGGCGCACGAGTCACTGTCCTTCTCAATGCTTATTTCCACCACCTGAGGGATCTCAGCCACGCAGTTTTGGTTTCCTCTTGCAAAGGTCTTTGAAGAGCTTAGTCCCAGCTGTAAGGCAACGTTTTCTCTTAAGGGACTGCTCCGCTACTGGGGAGCGGACTCTCCCAGGCTGATGCTTTTCTCTTTGACAGACAGACACCTGCTGGAGCACAAGTCCACCTTCTCGCTGTGGCTTCCTCCTTCGTGGTTGAACAGAGCCTGGCACCTGTGTTTCAAGTTGTTCCGCATTTTCCCCACTTTATCCATCGATTAGAAGAGCAAGAGCCTACTGCGCGCAAGCTCCCACAGCACGCAGTACCATGGGCAGGGGCTCAATGCCCCAACTTTTCTTCTTCCTGGTCAATCCATCCTGGCCCAAGGGCCTTGCTGCCTGCGCCATGGTGCTGAGGCGCCCGCCTGAGGAGGACTGCGCCAGGCGCAGGGACCCAGGCAAAGAGAGGCGAGCACTTGCGGGCGCTGAGTGACCATGGTGGGGACACTTAGCTAGAGGGGCGCAAGGGGCAGCCTCATCCAAGGCACCTGTGGCCAGGCAGGAGAAGCTGGCAGCCTCTCTCTCCTCAGCCTTCCGCTTCCCAGAATTCTCTTCTCTGTTTGTCCCACCTATACTTCCTGCCTGGCAACTGGCCAATCAGCTTTTTATTTACACAGAGCAATAGCCACAGTATTTATTTGTAAAAAAGACTCACACAAAATTATATAATAAAAATTAATAACTTGTGTATGTTTATTTGACTCTATCCTTCAGTTAGCCAAAGTCTTTTCAACATCTGTTCCTGAAAGGCTGCATAATGGGGCTGAATGTAGTTTGCAGTACATTTGCAGAAGGTAGTTCAAATAATCTTTCTCCACCAGCCCCTGCACTCTTCTAAGGAAGAAGACATAACCTTTCAACAAGTCTCCATCCTTGTCTTTATTCTGCTTCATTCCCCAAAGCACCTGGGATGAATGAAACTGGACACAAGAAGTGGAATGTTCAGGAGGAAGAAGAGGAAAATCAAAGTGAACATCTATGTCCTGCTGTAAGCCTCAGCAGTGTGTATTGTGAAGTGTTATTCAAATCAGCACATTATGTGGGCGCACATATATTCCCTCCTGCATTTATTTCTGTAGCCAAAGGAAAGGCTACTTGTGTATTTATGAATCTTTTTTTTTCCAGGTGGTTCCTCACATCTGTAAGAATCTTGGACACTCTCCTCTCTGGGTCTCTGAGAGAGGGTAGGTAGGGAGGAATTGAGTGTGAAAACACCATACTGTGTTAAGTTTCACCATTCAAGTGCTGTCAAAGTCACACAATCATTCAGACATCAAAAGAACACAGTTTATTTCAAATCTTAATGTATATTAGACAAAGAATAGAACATCTACTGGAATAATGTCCAATAGCCAGGTCTTACAGAATAAGTGTTTCATTGAAAGTTTATGGGAGAATATGTACAGAAAAGTAGTATACATGATGATTCTAGGCATTGTCTTTTAAGAAAGAGTAAGAGTCAAAAGGTAATGCATACATCTTGCATTGTATCCTAAAATGTGGTAATGTACCAGCACTAAAGTTGTCCGTTTCAGTTTGTAATATGTCAGTTCAGACAGATGTTTTCCCCTTTAACTTTTGAAGAGAATTTCTCTCTGGTCTTAACAAAATTATGTAGCACTTAGGAAAAAAAGATGCATCCCAGAAGGCCAACACTGGAGGCCAGGGTGGAGAAGACCTCCACAGCCACCATGACCTTGCCCTTGGTGCTGTGGTAGACAGGGAGAAAAGTGACCCAGACACTGCAGAACAACAGCATGCTGAAGGTCAGCAACTTGGCTTCATTGAATGTGTCAGGGAGATTCCTGGCCAAGAAAGCCAAAATGAAGCTCCCAAAGGCAAGGGAGCCACGATAACCCAAGACACAGTAGAATGCAGTAATTGAGCCCTTGTCACACACAATGATGATGTGGCCATGCTCAGAGTGTGCATCAATGTTAATAGATGGAGGAGAAACTCCCAGCCAGATTGCACAGAGAATAATTTGGATTAGGGTACAGATGGCAATGATATAGTTGGGTGCCCCTAAAGTCAGGTAGAATCTCATTGTTCTTCTGGGGGCTGTGACTTTGAAATCTAGAACAACAGTAACTGTTTTGGCCAACACAGTGGAAACAGCCACAGTGAATACAACTCCAAATGTGATTTGCTGCAGGATGCATGTAGTTGCATTGGGATGGCCAATAAAGAGCAAGGGACACAGGAAACAAAAGAGGAGTGAGATGAGCAAGGTGTAGCTGAGACTGCGGTTATTAGCCTTCACAATAGGAGTGTCATGATACCTTACAAAGATCCCAAGAACTGCAGCAGTGAAGCACAAGGCCATTGAGGTCAGAGTCATCCCCAAGGGGTCTTTGTAGGTCAGAAAGACCACAGATTTGTGAATGCACTGGTTCTGTTCTACATTGGCATACTGCTCCTCTGGACACTTCACACACTGATCCACATCTGATGGAGAAAGTAAAGTATGATTAGTGCAGATTAGCACATTTAGAGACCAGACATTTCAATTAAGTGTGTTGCAGAAGCAGTCCAATGTCCACATTCTTCCTGTGAATGTAGGTGAAAGGCACTGCTGCATGGCAATGCTTCAATTTCACAATATTCATTCATTATATTTATGTGTAAGGAAACCAAACCATCATCATGTTGTGTATTTAACTGTGTGTTAATGATTCGGTTTGTCATCTTAAGGAAAGCACAAATATTTTAGCACCATTGTGGATGCTATGATAAAGTGACTTAAAGTATTTTAGTGACAGAAGCTGAAATCATTAACCATTGTTTTGCACAGTGTATATTTTAATGTCTCAGAAGCACAGATACATTGCCTGCTGATTTTTGTCTTTCTGTTTTATGAATTCTGTCCACATTATAGATGGAGACTGTGTCTTCTACTGGGACAAGACCTGTGATATATTTTCTAGTGGGAATTTGTCAGCCTAAACACATTGACATAGAAGCAACACTAAAGAGAATCAGTAGGAAACCTCAGAGTCAGCAAGAAATACCCTAAAATTAAATTCTGAACATATTTATCTCAGAGGTAAATGGTAAGTGAATAAGAGATAAAGACAGGCGATAAAGGAAGAGGGAGAAGGGAAAGGAACATGGGAGATGAGGAACAGGTTTTTGGCTGGAATACAAAAAACTGCCTCTGGATAGAGAGGAGACAGACTTGCCCTTTAGGAAAATGGCAGTTCATAAAGCAAAAGGGGCAGCTCATCTTGGGATGAAGTGTTTAATTGGATAGTCAAGTCTATTAGGACAGCTACAGGGGGTGATGCTATCCTGACTTCAATACTTTGATAGCTGGACTTTGATAGTCAGCCCCAGGAGGAGGTAATGACCAAATAAGGGAACAGACCTTGGTGGCTAGCTTTAAGTATGTAATTGCCAGCCCATAGGTAGTGTCTTATGTCTTTAATCCTAGCACAAGGGAAGCAGAGGAAGGCAGAATTCTGTGAGTTCAAGGTCAAGCTGGTACCAGGATAGCCAGGGCTACACAAAAAACCCTGTCTCAAAAAACCAAAAAAATGTAAATGTCTTAGGTAGTATTTCTGCTGCTGTGAATGAAACCATCGCCTTGGCAACTCTCATAAAGAAAAACATTTAATTGGGTGTCTTATAATTCAGAGGTTTAGTTTGTTATCATCATGGTTGGTCATGGTGGCATGCAGGCTGATCTGCTGTAGAAGTACCTTAGAATTATACATGTTTGATCAACAGTAATAAACTGACTTACTGGGTGTGGCTTAAGTGTTTCTGGGAGTTCTAATTCTGCCTCCAGAGTGACACAATTCCTCCAAAAAGACCACTCCTTATCCAATAAGGCAATACTAAAAGGATCACTCCTAATGATCTTATGTGGGCAAATCACATTCAAACTACTTCAATAATCTAATGGTTTTTAGCAAGGCAATGGGAAAGAGGGAGAAGGGCAGGGCTTGATAAAGATATGTTGGCCACACTTGGTCTGGCTAAAGGCCTTTCAGGATCATTAAGTTTTTGTGCGGGTGTTTGTGTATGTGTATAGATTTATATGTGTGTCTACATGTAGAATAAAAAAAGAGTTTATGAATTTGAGAGTGATTCAGTTTATATGGAGTAAGTAGGAAGATGAAATGATAGAAGAAAGTTATATAATTTTGATGTTTGAAAATGCAAAAATAATTAAATATATTAAATAAATTCCCCCTTAGTTGTGCCTTCATCTGGCAGGAAGGACCCTGTAGTCCTGAGGCTTGTTCATAAGAAACAGTAACCCTATCACTTAAGGTAGAAACTTCTGTATATTTTTAGAATTAAAAATCCTACATCCAGATTCCTACACTGTTGGGAAGAACACAAGCACCTTGCTCCTCCCTAAATATCCATCTGTGTGAGACCGAGACTGTGAGTGTCCTCCAGTGTGAAGGAGATACTGATATAACACCATGAGCAACTCAACACAAGATCATTCAAGTAAGAGTGATAGCATAGAATGTTTGTGTTTAGGAATAAGACCCCATTCAAAGCTGTAATATCTAACCTGGCAAAATAAGGAAATGTGATTACAATTGCTCTGAATCAGAGCATTATTGAAGAGTAATGATGTGCTTCTAGATCTTAAGTCTTTTAATCTAGAATAATGCATTTAAAAACATATGTAATTAGTTAATTTGTTTAAGGGACTGAAAGTTGGTTCAGTTGTGAAGAGAATGTACTGCTCTTACAGAAGCCCTGAGTTCAGTCCCCAGCACCCATGTCAGGTGTCTTACAGCTGGCTGTAACTAACTTCAGAGACATTGGATGCCTCTCACATACACCTGCAATTGAGTACACATAACCACTCATCTCACATACATACACATAATGAAAGAAAAAATAAAATATTGTTTGCTTAAGTTCTGTTGTATTTATCATTGTAAATACACATTAATCCTTTATGTTTTTACATTTAAAACAATTTCACTAGACTTTATTTAATCACTTCAGTAAATATTATGTGTGTGAGTGCATGGAGGTCAGAAGAAAACATCTAGGAGTTGGCTGCCTCTTCCTACTACAAGGAATTTAATTGCTGTGTAATATTAGTGGCTATAAGTGTCCTTCATAGACTTTATTTCATTGCACATGATGACAGGTAATCAAAGAGAAAAATAATCCATCTGCCATTTGCATGGAGCTAACAAACAATCATTTGATTAAAAAGAGCTGTGTAGGTGACAACACTATTCAGAAAATTGTGGCAAGTTGCTTTCATATAAAATAATTTTAATCTTGTATTTGGGGCATTATTAAATGAGTGATGCATAGAAAAATATTGAACACAGGACACTCTATTTTCTTCATCAGGTGACATGTCTTATTCACACTTTCCTAGACTTCAAATCACATTGATCCTTTGAAAAGGGATCTCTGGATATTGCTTGAAGTTTTCTGTCTCATGCTAAACTGATAATGTTACAAATAATTATTCCTGTCTCTGTTAATCTTACAGAGGACTTTCATTTGGTTCCTAGCACCCACATAACAGAGTTCAGTGGCTCTGATGCTCTGATCTGTTCTCCACTGACTCCTGCACATACATGGTGCCTTAAACGTATGTTCAAATTTAAGAAATAAATATTATTAAAGACTCATTATTGGAGTTAATCAACCTGTAATTTTAGAGGAGATAATCCCACTAGAAACGACTTTTGTAGAATCCCCTCATATTGTAGTTTGATTATCAAAACTGTTTATTTGAAAAAATGACACATGAAATGAATTTCCAATGAGTCAAAGCTGTATGCCAAGGCAAAGGGTATTACTTGAATTTATGTTGTTATTGATCACATTCCTATAAAAATGAATGTAGGCAAGTGATGTATTTGATTTGTGGATTGGACTTTTAAACGCTTTAATCATCCCATGTAGGTTAGAGAGGATGAACATTGGGAAGAATTTATCTAGACACTCACTTGTCTCATTAGAAACTTCATTTTCTGGGCAGGGGTTGCAATCAAAACAGCAGACTGTCATTCCCTCGTGCCAGAATTTTCTGAATCCAGGACCACAGTCAGCACTGCACACAGAGGGAGGCATCTGAGGAAAATTAGACACATGCTATTATCAGTAGTTTTACCTATTTCTTCCATATATCCATTAGATGAACATGGTGAAATAAGCTTATTCTATACACAGCAAATGAGTGACCATATTTTATTTACACAATAAGCTTATTTTATATACATCAAATGAGTGACCACATTTCACTTAGTATACTGTATAATGTCATTAATATGAATGTGTGGAAACATTAATATAAAGTTGAGTAGCTTCACCTTGCTAGAAATTCAGGAAGAAGAATAGGTTGTTTGTTGTGGGCAAACACTATGGTGCTTGCAAACTTTTTTCTAGTTAATTTTTGTCAACTTACCACAAAGTACATTAAAAAGTTAGTGGGAACCTGACCTAAAAGAATCCTCTTCATTGAACTAGCCTGTCCACCTACCTGTGATACATTTTTTTAATTGGCACTTGATTTAGGAGTGCTCAGCCCACTGTGGGCATTTTCCCTAGCAAGGCATATGGGAAATGAGGCAGAGCAAGCAAGTAAGTAGAGATTTTCCCCCTAAGTGTCTATGCTTTAGTTGCAGAATCCAGAATCCTCCCTTGTCCTCCCTTGATTGTAATCCATGAGCCTAATCAAACACTCCTCTTCACTTTGTTTTTAGTCACTGTTTAATCCCAATAACAACATTGCAACCTAGAACTAGTGGACATATGACAGGGGAAGTAACTCCTCGTATCTCAGATACCGTACATGAACTCTAATAAAATAACACTGCAAAGCATGAAAGAGAGAGTATAAGAAAAATTAGGTAAATGGCAGAGCCTCGTACATTTGTAGTGATTACATGCTGAATTGACAAGAATTGTCGCTCACTGAAATTATCACCACTGAAAGGTGGAGTGTTTCCTGAGGTGAAAATGCTGTACAAAAGCTTTAAGTACTGGGGGAACCTGAATAAATGTTAGCTTACTTAATCTTAATTAAAGGATTTCTTAAAGTTTAAAATAAAAAGTCATTTTTTTTTCATCAAAAACCTCCTTAGAGCGATCTGAATGCTGCTTCAGAATGCTGCTGATTGTTGTGTCTTCACTTTGCATCCTTTCTTCAGTACTGCATTCTGTGTTGAAACTGCAGTGTCTCCTAAGCACAGGCTCTTTCATATTCTCCACAATATGGATTACTACAAATCTTCCTTTTCTTTGGCAGTTTTCTTGAAAGAGGATCTCACAATGTTGTTGGGGGACTTCAATGCTAATAGTGAGAAACTTCAACACTGCCCTATCTCCAGTGGACAGGTCTGCCAGACAGAAACTTAGTGGAGAAATAATGGAACTAAAAGATGTTATGACTCAAATGGACTTAATAAACATTTACAGAACATTCAAACCAAACACAAGAGAATATACCTTCTTCTCAGCATCCTATGGAACCTTCTCTAAGTATGTGACCACAAACTTGATCACAAAGCGAATCTCAGCAGTTACAAAAATAAATGGAATAATCTCTATTTTGTCAAACCACCATGTCTTAGTTAGAATTCAACAGAAACACAAATTATTACAGAAAGCCTACAAACTAATGCAAACTGAATAATGCTCAACCAAATCACCACTGCATCAAGGAAGAAATAAAGAAAGAAATTAAAGACTCCCTAGATTACAACGGAAATGAATGTACTACATACCAAACTTATGGGACACTAGGAAAGCAGTACTAAGAAAAAATCATAGATCTAAATGCCTACATAAAGAAGTTGGAGATATCTCATACTAGCGACTTAGCAGCATACCTGAAAGCTAGAGAAGAGAAAAAGAAGCAAACTCACCCAGGAGGAACAGATGCCAGGAAATAATCAAATTGAGATCTAAAATCAATAAAATAGAAATAAAGAGAACAGTACAAAGAATCAAGGAAACAGAGAGTTGGTTCATTTAGAAAATCAACAAGGTAGAAGAAACATTATCCAAACTACTAACAGACAGAGAGAGAATATCCAAATTAACAAAATACACTATAAATTGTATCTGATAACTGTAATGTTGGTATAAAACCATCTATACGGATACAATGCAAGATGTGTGCATTATCTAATGACTCTCAATTTTCTTCTAATAAAGATGTTAAGATGTTAAGAAGTGTCATGTACACCACCTTTTTATACACGCTCTCTCATAATCTTCCACTCAGCCACTTATTTTACAAGACCTGGCTGTTGGACATTAGTGCAGAACAGAAATTCTTTCGTTTCTGTAGTATACAATAACATTTAAAATTTACTGGGAGTCCTTCTTTTGATGTCTGAGTTAATGTGTGCCTTTAACAGCAGCAGAGTGCAGAGACTAAAAACATTGTGCTGGTTACACAAACCCCCCCACACACAAAAAAAAACACCCTACGTAATCTCCCTCACAGATCCACTATGCCTCCATTTCTCTTACAAAAGGAGAAAGACTCCAAAAGACAAGAAACAAAGTTGACAAAACAGTATAGAGTAAGACAAGGCAAAGAACATTTCATTAACTGCTTCTCAGCAATTGTAGTTTCCTGTTTTGATAATTTTCTATATAGATGTGTACACTGTTTTTCAATTGTGTTTAGTTATAATATCTATTTTCTTAAAGTCTTCATATATTTTGGATATTAGTCCTCTACCAAATATAGAGTTGGTAAAAATATTTTCCCATTTTGTGGGTTGATGTCTTTTGCCTTAAAGGAGCTTTTCAGTTTCATGAAGCCCTATTTATTAATTATTGGTTTTAGTGCATGCACTTATGGTGCTTTTTCCAGAAATTCTTCTGTTATTCCAATGAGTTCAAGGCTATCCCCCATTTTCTTGTCTGCCAGGTTCAGGGTATCTGTTTTTTGGTGATATTTTTGATAAATTTGGACTTGAGTTTTGTGCAGGGTGAGCAGTGTGAATCTATTTGGGTTTTTCTGTAAGCAGACTGCCAGTCATCCCAGCAACATCTTTTGAAGATACAATATGATTTCAATTCTGTATTTCTGTCTTTTTTATCAAAATCAGATGTCCATAGGTGTATGAACTTATATCTAGGACTTCAATTCTATTCCTGTGTTCAACATAGCTAAACCTGATTAATGCCTTTTAAAGCAAGTCCATGGCCAACATTAAAAAATTAGTAGGCTAATATCTTTATAACCAGTGTTGGATTTTAACTTCAATTTTTTCAAACTGTGAAAGACAACATGAGTACAAAATATACATAATTGTTTTAGCTATTAAAATAAAAAGCCATAGTTAAGATGGTAATCCCTTACCACTGTGAGAAAGGAATGACAAAATATTACCAAATAAATTAATAAGCATGTAGCAATGTTATTTCAGTCAGTAAACATAGGACTACATTATGGTCCAACCACATCTCTCATGGAACCTTCTGAAAATACATAAGTAAGTGTAGATAACAGATACTTGTCTGCCCATGTTTATTTCATTGTTATTCAGAATATTTTAGATATGGAAGCATACTTGATGCTTGTCCACAGATGAGGAAATTAAAAGAAATCAGCTAAAATTTTGTAATTTTATTTTCATATGATGATTCATTACTGCTATTTGCAATGCATTCTTAGAATTTTGAAAGTTTCTTCCCATGAATTACCATACAGAAATATATACACAGTGATTTTTAACTATACCATATACATGAATTTTAAAGAAGTTTAAATAAATAGATTCTATGTAATTCCTAAATGACTGAAAATTATGAAGTTTTACAAATAAGATCATTGGGTCCAGACTTCTCTAGATATAATAGAATTCAGAGGAAAGCCACATAGGTTTTATTTAGATATAATGGAGTTGTCTTCAGCCTGCAAGAATTAAATGATGTCATTAGCAGGAATTGGGGATGAATTAGGAGGTCATCATGTTACCTAAACAGATGGTCTCTAGAAATTCAGACTTTTCAGACTCCAGATATAATTGTGTGTGTGTGTGTGTGTGTGTGTGTGTGTGTGTTATGTGTATGATTGTGAGTTTATATGTGTATGTGTGTATGTACATGCATGGAAACAATTAAAGTAGGAGAGGAATTATTTGAGAATTTAAGGCCTTAAGGAAATAGGTATTGGGAACTATGTGAAGTCAGGATAAAGAAAATATCAGTCTGGTCTCATTAATTCAATATGCTCAAATGGCTCTTTGCCATTTTTTAAGAGGAATGTGTCTCTTCCCTTTATGTCTAAGCTATTTAGTCTCTGACACTTATATCACACTAACCTCTTACGTTTCTCTTTCTGTAGTTTTACTAATTATAGCTACCTATTTTACCAATTTGGGCACAATACACATTTTGATTTTGTGTATTGCTGATAGTTGTTTTCAAACATAGCTCTTTAGTCCAGTAGGGTAACAGCTCTAACAGCTCAAGGCATTCATGTATCTTAATGTTTAGTGTGCAGGAGTTAGTGTTTGAGATTCATAAGTTATAATCTCAAATTCCTGTTAACTGTTGCTGAAAATTTCAATGACATTTCCCATGTGGTAATAAAGAATATTCGAAAATGTTTATTGTTTTCAAAATGAACAGATAAATATATTTATACATAAAGATACCATACTGGTACAATTTCTAAGTGGAAAACAGATTGTGTTTAAGTCTGAGAGAATCACTCATAATGAATATGTTTGTTTGAGTTTGAGTTTTATTGGTCAGATGACACAAAATGAGTAAGAAGACATGGGAGTTATTATTCTTCCCAAAAATATAAACACAAAATGCTATTGTTCTATTCCTACTAACTTGTCAACAATTTTTCATTTCAAAATTCATAAATATTTCCCATACAGCATACACTTTATATTCTTTCATTTTGCAAATATGTAATACTGGCACAAACAATTCTTACTGCAATTTCTAGATGACCCTCTAGTTCTCAATACAATGCTAGTTTTGTGTATTTGTAACAGAAACATATATAAAGGGTGCTCCCAATAAGAAAATTTATGTTTGATAGATATACTAAGTATATTTACATTGAACATACTTTTGTAAAC
This sequence comes from Peromyscus eremicus, assembly GCF_949786415.1. Lineage (NCBI taxonomy): Eukaryota > Metazoa > Chordata > Mammalia > Rodentia > Cricetidae > Peromyscus > Peromyscus eremicus. Next base: position 184,512,594 of record NC_081416.1, on the reverse strand, counting down.
ATAAAATAAGTGAACAATAGTGGGTACATGCACTTAATCTCTGCATTCAGGAAAGAGCAGGTGTATTTCTGTGAATTTGAGGCCAGTCCATTTTAGAGCCAAATGTCATTCAAAACTATGGAATCCATGGCTTTTTTATGGCCTCAAGGAGTATTTCTCATGTCCATACACACAGATGCATTTATTTACCAAATACACTCTGGTATTTAAATTTACTTAAAAATAAATCTTCTGAAAAAACATTTTGTGCCTGCAACAGATAAACCAGAAGGAAAAAAAGAATAAGATGAGGATGGACATGAGGGAGTATGTTAACTATATTGTCTACTAATTACAATTAATTATAAGCACAAGAGCTAAACGTTGACCCAGAAACACTACTGAGCACTTACCAGTCATACTTTGAATGCCTTATCCAATTCAGTTTCTTTCCTTAAAATTACCAGAAACTTTGCTCAATCATTACACGTATTTTTCATAGTGTTCAAAAAGTTTAAAATGAATTCATATTCAGGTTTACTGTTTGGTCAAGGCTATGTCCTTGTATTTACCTTCAGAGCAAGCACTCAAAAACTAAAGATGGACAGCCCTCTGTGAAAAATGCAAGTCTTATCTTGTTTATGTGAGATGCACTCTCATAAACTTTTAAAGCTTTTGCAAGCTTCCACCTCTTATTTAATCTCAACCTCACACAGCAGATTTGTTTCAATCATACTAGATGGTTGAGAATATTGACCAATACAAGATGATTGTCACTCTGACTACAAAAGATCATCTGTAGATTTTTGACCACAATAAACACTAATTGGATTGGGCTGGCCATCTCAGACAATAATCAGGCTACTCAATTTCCCTCACATTTGAGAACAGAGATAGAAAAATACAATCTGCTTCACCTTTGTGAGCATGATCCTAGGCAACATGCATTTATGCATGCCAAGAGCTGAAGTATATTATAACCAAATCATGACATCATCCACAATTGTACTTATCATTTATGGTGACATGGACAGTACTGGAGGGGTGAACTTTAGAATGTGGCAATCTCCAGGTATACAGAGAATATAGGTCCCAAACTCACAGTGGGATGATGCTACACATAAGATAGACTTCACACTTGACTGATTCCTTGGGACTCTAGCTTTCGCACAGCACTCTAGACAGAAGTTTTCCTGTGTTCTGCAGCAGCTTGGTCACAAACAAACACACAGAGGCTTAGTAAACTCCCACAAAACACCATCACGCTGAAATTTCTGGTTTTAAATTTTTTTGTCCAGATATTGGCTCATCTCAAACACCCAGATAAATACCTGGCAACGCTGGGTGGATAAAATTTAACTGTGAAGTCTCAGCATCTAAGTCTAAGGCACTGAAGAACTGCTCATCCAGCCGGGCGGTGGTGGCGCACGCCTTTAATCCCAGCACTCGGGAGGCAGAGCCAGGCGGATCTCTGTGAGTTCGAGGCCAGCCTGGGCTACCAAGTGAGTTCCAGGAAAGGCGCAAAGCTACACAGAGAAACCCTGTCTCAAAAAACCAAAAAAAAAAAAAAAAGAACTGCTCATCCAATGCCTCATTACAATGGCTAGTGTTCCAAACTTTCAAAGTGGCCTTTATTGAGGGCAGTTATGATGTATACAATGCTGTGTATGCTGTGGCCCCTGATCTGTATGAGATGCTTCTTCAACAAGAAGATAATCAGTCAACGGACAAAAGAAAAAAAAACTATGTTAACTGCTTGAAGGTAGTGTTTCCTGTATTGGATGATATTTAGTGTCTTCAATGTCATAGTGCTTAAAAATCTCTTAGATGTTCAAATCTACTATATTAAAAATATTCATGAAATAGATTTCTAAACATTTTTCCTGCTGTGGAAGGAAATCTAGTCATTCCTATAAGTCTCTAATGCAAAAGGGAATTAAGTGGAGGAAACAATTTGTCAAGGAAAATCAGTGATTATGTTACAAACACCTGAATATCTTCACTTCATCCTAATACTGAAAACATATCAGTCCTTAGTCATTAATGCTCTCCATGTTGAGAAAATTGGTCTTCATTTATCAATTCTCAAATATGTTCTAATCAGTGTAGGAGATGGTATTCACAAGTGTCCTTAGCTGATTCTGCTCCCACTCTAAGCTCTGGGGACCTCACTTAAATCTAGGAGAGTAATTATATAAGAAATTTGCTAAGATTCTTTTCGATACATACATGCATATTTCTGTATGTGAATGGATGTTCTCACTGTGCATGGATGTTTGTTAGTGTGTTTCTGTGTATCTATGTATGTATCTGTGTTGCTTTATATACGTGTGTGTTTCTGCCTAGCTGCATAGCTATCTGCCTATTTGTAGAAGTGATCATAAATTTGCCTTATGGCAATGTCTTTCTGTATGAGTGTTTGTTTTTGTGTGTATCTTTATGTGAGTATTAGTTAGTGCATGGGTTTGCATGTGCCTCTGTGTGTGTTTTGCATGTTTCTGTGTATGTTCTTGCACATTCATATGTCTGTGTTGCTGTGCATGTGTCTGTTTGTATTGTATGTCTTGGATATGGGCATAAATTTTTCTGTGTCAATGTCTCTCTGTGTAGTTGTTTGTATGTGCATCTCTCTCACTCTGCGTGTATTTCTGAGACTATGCATGTTTGTGTGGGCCTGTGGATGTGTTTTGTGTGTTTAACTTTCTTTTTGTCTGTTTGTAGGTATATGCCTTTCTGTCTATGTGTGTTACTATGTTTATCTGTGTGTCTGGGCATGTACCTGAGTGTGTAGAAATGAGTATGTAGCTGTATTATTTATGTATCTTCCTATGGATTCAGTACGTCTGTGTGTAGCAGTGGACGTGTGTGTGTGTGCGCTGTATGTTCCCTGTATTTCTACTTTCCCCAAGACTTTTTTGAGAGGAAAAAAGTGGTTTTTTTTTGTTCGATGATTTGCTTAATATGATTATTCTAATTGCATTTAATTTCCGACCCCCAAAAATCCACAAAAACTAACTTCATGTCTTTAATACTGAAAAACTTCTTGCTTGTATACCACATTTTCCTCATTAAATTCTCTGTTTTTGGAAACCAAGATTGATTTACACATTTCTTTATTCCCTCTCACTTTCCTACTTAGATTTTGAAAAAATAAAAAATAAAACATTCTCCAAGACTTTTATCATGAAGGGCTGTTGGATTTTCTTAAAGGTTATTTCAACATCTAATGACATTATTATATGGTGTTTTCCTTTCAGTTTCTTTATATGGTGAATTACATTGACAGATTTTCTGATGTTGAATTATATTTTGTTTTCTTGGATTCAATTTGAAAATATTTTATTGAATATTTTACATTTATGTTCACAAGGGGAATTTGTTTGTAATCTTCTTTCGTGGTTGAATTATTTGTGTTTTTTGAAATGTGACTGTGGCCTCATAAAATGAAGTTGTCAGTCTTCCTGCTGTTTTTCATTTTGTGGAATAATTGGAACAAAACTGGTGTTAGCTCTGACTGGAATGTCTGGTAAAACCGTGTGCTAAAACCATCTTACTCTGGGTTTTTTGGTTGGGAGACTGTGAAAGAGTGCTTTTATTTTCTTAGGGGTTGTAAGTGTGTTGCAATTGTTTAGCTGATCTTTGTTTAACTTGGTAAGAGGTATCTATTGAGAAAATTGTCCATTTCTGTTTGATTTTCCAATTTTGTTAATTACAAGTTTTTAAAATATGACCTAATGATTATTCAGGTTTACTTGATGTCTATTATTATGTCTCCCTTTTCTTTTCTGATTATGTTAATTTGAATATTCTGTCTTTTAGTTAGTTTGGATAAGGGTTTGTCTATCTTGTTGATTTTTTCAAAGAACCAATTCTTTGTTTCATTGACTCTTTTTATTGTTCTCTTTTTTTCTATCTTATAGATTAAGACTTCAGTTTGATTATACTAGAGTCTATTCTTCTTGGATATGCTTACATCTTTTCATTCTAGAGCATTCAGGTGTGTTGTAAATTGCTAGTATCAGATCTCTCCAACTTATTTTGTAAACAGCTAGATGAATGAACCCTATTTTACCACCACTGTCACTTTGTCCTATAAGTTTGGGTGTATGTTTTATTAATATTCATTTAATTCTATGAAGTTTTTAATTTCTTTATTCTTGTCTTGATCCCCTAGTCATTGATTAGAGAGCCGTTCATTTTCAGTGAGTTTGAATGCTTTATTTTTTTTCTCTTATTGTTGAAGTTTAGGTTTAATCTGTGGTAGTCTGTTAGGATGCAAGGGTTGTTTCAATATTCTTGCAAAGTTTGAAACTTGCTTTGTGACCAAGTATTTGGTCAAATTTGGAAAAAGTTCCATGAGGTCCTGAAAAGAAGAAATATTCTTTTGTGATTGAGTACAATGTTCTGTAGATATGTGTTAGGTTTTTCATTTATAAAGTCTGTTGGCACGAGAATTACTCTGCTTTGCTTTTGTCTGGATGACTTGTCCTTTGGAGAGAGTAGGATATTGAAATCTCCTGCTATCAGTGTCTGAGAGTCAATGCGTGATTTAAGCTTTAGTTATGTTTCTTTTTCTTTCATTTTAAGTTATGTTTCTTTTAATAATATGAGTGACCTTGCATTTAGAGAACAGATGTTGAGAAGTGAAATGTTATCTGTATGGCTTTCTCCTATATAAATATGGAGTATTTCTTCTCATCTCATTTGATTAATTTGGGTTTGAAGTGTAGTTTGTTAGATGTCAGAAATGCTTCCCTATCTTGTTTTCTACATCATTTTGCTTTAAAAAATTTCCAGCCATTAACTCCAAGGTATGGCTACCTTTGATTTTGAGGTATATTTATTATTATTTCCAGAAGGACAGATACTCTTTCCACATTCATTCTGTTAGTCTGTGTCTTTTTATACTGGAGGTGATACTAGTGACATATCAATGGAAATGATTGCTAATTTCTCTTTTGTTGATGTAGTTTGTTGTTGGTGGTGATGTTTGTGAGTGTTTCCTTTCTTTTGATTTTGCTGGTAAGAGATTATTTTGTTTCTTGTGTTTTCATGGGTGAGGTTAGCTTTGCTTGTTTGGATTTTCCCTCTATTAACTTCTGTAGTACTGTCTTTGTGGGTAGATACTGTTTAAATTTGATTTATCATGGAGCATCCCATTGTCTCCTTCTATAAGGATAGAAAGTTTTTCTGGGTATAGTGGTATGGGTTGACTTCTGTGCTCTCTTAGCATCTGCAGGACAACTGGCCACACCATTCTGGTTTTTATAGTCTCCATTGAAAAATCAGATGCAATTCAGATAGGTTTACATTACATGTTACTTCACCTATTTCCTCATACTATTTAATATTCTTACTTTGTTCTGTATATTTAATGTTTTGATTATATTGTGAGGGCATCCTTTATCTGTTACAATCTATCTGGTGTTTTGTAAACTTTGTTGTACCTTTGTAGGCTTTTCCTTTCTAGATTAGGAAAACTATGATTTTGGGAAAAATATATTGTGGGCAGTTGTGATGGGATTCTTTATCATTCCTGTATTCCTATTACTCTTAAGTTTGGCCTTCTCATAGTGTTCCTGTGTTTCTGGATGTTTTGTGACAAGGCTTTTTTAGATTTAACATTTCCTTTGATAATTGTATCTCTTTTGTCTCTTGTATCTCAATGACTTAGATTCTCTACTCCATCTCTTGTTTTCCTGTTTGCTGACCTGGATTTTCCTTTTCTAAAAGTTCCTCGCTTTGTGTTTTCTTCATAGATCTGTTTCCTATTTCAGATCTTATACAGTTTTATTCATTTCTTTCAGTGGATTGTTTTTCCTTTCCAAGGATTTACTCATTTCCTACTCATTTTTGTTGAGTAGGAAATTGAGCAACTATACCTAGGAAACACTCAGGACGCTGTGGTCAGAGAAACTGATGGGCTATCCACAGATATTGACCTTCTCCTTCCATTCTCCCCAGTCAAATCACACATTACCATCCTCAGTTTTAAAATGGACAGTCTGTATTGCACCTTCCTGACTCTCTCATGCATTCCCTTGTGACTAAGACACATGGGTGGGGAAAACCTGCTTTCCTTTTTCTTTTCTTTTTTTTTTGGTTTTGTTTTTGTTTTTCGAGACAGGGTTTCTCTGTGTAGCTTTGCGCCTTTCCTGGAACTCACTTGGTAGTCCAGGCTGCCCTCGAACTCACAGAGATCTGCCTGGCTCTGCCTCCCGAGTGCTGGGATTAAAGGCATGCGCCACCACTGCCCGGCTTGCTTTCTTTTTTCAATGGAAGATTAACATTACTAATTCCACAGGCTCATGTAGACAAAAGTATAAATAAGGTAGAATATTTGAAAACAGCAATTAGCATTTCAACAAGTTTCCAGGCAATGCAGATACTGCTGGTTTGAGGTCTGGTTTCCAATAGGACACAGTAGGGCAAGCATGGCACTTTCCTTAACTTCATAGTCTCACGAGGAGACGAGTGCCATGCAGGGAAGGAGAGGGCCTGGAGCAAAGCTGCCTGTCAGGCATTTCACTCTGGCTTGTGCAACTAGGCAACTCATTTCAAATGTCAGGTATTGGGGAGATAAGAAAGTGGACTTTCAGGGACTGTGTGTCAGCATCGTGGCATTCTGTGAAGACTGCACAAACAAGTTCTGTCCCACCCTCTCGTCTTCTCCCTGCTCCACTTTACCTTGGAAGCATCCTTCCTACACTAGATTCCCTTGGTTCCTGTTATCTGAAGGTGAAGAGAAGACTGGGAGGACGGGCTGTATCTTACTGGGGATGCTGGCCCTAGGTTTAATTTCTGTGTTCCCCAGAGTGAGGTCCATTCTCATTTAAGGAACCTCATTTGCAATGAAGGTTTTTTTTTATTAGCACCATGCAAATATTTTAACTATAATCTTGTGGGTTAGATTACTTTAAGGACAAAGGTGGATAAAATCCATTTCTTTTTCAGTTTGTGGAAAGCCTATAAACACCTTATTTATTATTTCATGAATATATGCACCCTTCACTCATTACTGTGCTATTGAAATATGCTCAGGGGCCAAGGGTTTATTTAAATAACTCTGAATTGCACCATGAATCAATAGGCTTCCCAACAATATTCTTCTATGCTAACAATCTCCTTGGGTCTTTACCTGAGTAATAATTAAACTTGTGACTTTAAACAAAAACCAAAATTAAACAAAACACCCAACCAAACAATAAAACCTCATTAAAACAACCACAATAAAAGTAAAGGAACATGCCTGAAGAATATGGTGGATTTGTGGTACAAGGGGACAAGGAGCCTTTGATACTTCCACACTACCATATGAATCCTCTGGTGACTCAGTTCAGCCCCAGGAATCAACACTCCTGATGGAAAGCATAAGGCCCTGCTACCTACTCACACTGGGTGAGGTGGGCATAGCTGGATCTGGCTGGATTCAAAGCAGTGGAGAACAGACTTGACAGGGAATTAGTACAGTACAGGTGTGAAAGATGTCCCTCTAGTCCACTGTTGTAAAGCCCACACAGTATGGTGTCAAGAAGCTACAGGGACTGGAGAGGGGCATCTGTGTTTATAAAATGTTTACTATGTGCCAGGTCTTTACTTAAGAGCAAAAGACACAAAGTAACCCTTGTCTCCTATTAGGTGGCATACTTACTACCACCATTTTATCTTAAAAAAACAAAAAACGAAACAAAAAATGGCAGTTATAAATCTGAGTTGAAACCCAAGGAGCCCAATATGTGAGGAAGGCTGGATATGAACCCAGGATCAACTCACACCATATTCACATTTTCTCCTGTACTGTTCTATTTCCCAAAACCTTAATTTGCTGAACTAAAGCTACTGTTTAAACTCACCCAATGTTTTGTAGTCCCTCAAAACCTAAATTTAGACAAATATAACAGTAATGCTGATTTCTATATAACCAGTATTTTACACTTCCTTTTTTTAAAAATCATATAAGACTATGTGAGTGTGAAAGTACATTCAAATGTTTTAGTTGTAATAATGGAAAACCATAGTTAGGATGTCCCACTTTACAGTGAGAATGAATAGCTAAAAAAAAGACCAAATAAATTAATGAGCATGTAGGAGTTTTGGGAATTCCCATCATTGTTTTAATATGAGTAGAAACTAAGGTCCTCAATGTGGTAAGCACATATATCTAATTCAGTCAGTAAATGTACCAATTATCTTAAGGTCCATCCACACCATCTTTTGAACTTTCTGAAGGTAGATAAGTCAACAAAGCACATTGCTGTGGGATATTCTGTATGGCAAATGTGTTGCTAATTAGTCAATAAACAAAACACTGATTGGCCATTGGCTAGGCAGGAAGTGTAGGCGGGACAAGGAGGAGAATAAAGCTGGGAAGTGGAAGGCTGAGTCAGAGAGACACTGCCAGCCGCCATGATGACAAACAGCATGTGAAGATGCCGGTAAGCCATGAGCCATGTGGCAAGGTATAGATTAATGGAAATAGATTAATTTAAGCTGTAAGAACAGTTAGCAAGAAGCCTACCACAGCCATACAGTTTGTAACCAATACAAGTCTCTGTGTTTACTTGGTTGGGTCTGAGTGGCTGTGGGACTGGCGGGTGAGAGAGATTTGCCCTGACTGTGGGCCAGGCAGGAAAACTTTAGTTACAAAGGGCGTCCAACGTGGTGGCAAGAGTTTCCACCTAAAAACTGAGAAAAAAAGATTCTAAAACGGAGCTAAAAACAGCTTCCTAATTGTCTCTCTCAAATGAGCGGCAGCTGCTGGTTTGAGCTACTGGTGGGCTCCTGGCATGTGCGCTGGACCTGCAGTATGGCAGGAATGAGGCCTCTGCAAGTGGCACATTAAGCTGCATAGTGGATTTAGCCTTTGCAGGTACAAAACAAAAAAGAGGTTTCTGGACTACACGCTGCTTGGCTAAAAGCATAGACCCACAATAGCTCCCAGAGCTGGTGGTAAACGTAGCCATGTTGGGAAGCTGAGGTGGGCGGAGCCAGCAGCCACAGCTGCTGCAATTTAAGGCAATAGATTCACAATAAGACAGATTCAGATGTAATAGTTTACAATGTGTGAAATATACGTAGGCTTGAAAGAGACAAAAAAGGTGATATATACAGTTATATAAACAAATACATAGTTTTAAAAAATAAAGTCTTTAAAGAGACAGTAAAATTAATATAAAAAATAAGCCACGTGAAGATGAATATTACACAGAAAATCTGGATTGTGTTGTCTTTGGGATTCATAACTGCAGAGAGATATTTGATTGTTAAGGAAGCTGAGTTAAACCAATATGTATACTTTAAAGATACCTTGACTTCAAAATTTGGATATAAAGATATGTTGCTTTGGAAAAGATTCTCTTTTGTTCCCACAGAAAGCCAAAGGCTATGGATTTGTTCCAGATTAAGATACATCAGATTTGACCAGCCAAGACCCCCTGAAAGGTCTCCAATGATGACACCATGGCCCAAATGATCCAACATCCAGAATGGTTTGAAGGCAACTAGCTCAGATGATACACCCTCATGGACTATTCCATAATCCTAAAATTTTCTTTGTGTCCCCATAAGATACAGCGCCCCCCTCCAGCAGGAAGTAGTAAGAGAAGCTACGCCCAAATTCCCAAATTATATGTAATTTTACTTTGTTAAGGTTAAAACCTTCCTTTTTGAAAAAAAAAGGAGGAAGTGCTGGGGGATGTTTTGTATGGCAAATGTGTTGCTAATTAGTCAATAAAAAAAACACTGATTGGCCATTGGCTAGGCAGGAAGTGTAGGCGGGACAAGGAGGAGAATAAATCTGGGAAGTGGAAGGCTGAGTCAGAGAGACACTGCCAGCCTCCACTATGACAAACAGCATGTGAAGATGCCGGTAAGCCATGAGCCATGTGGCAAGGTATAGATTTATAGAAATGGATTAATTTAAGCTGTAAGAACAGTTAGCAAGAAGCCTGCGACCAAGACAAGTCTCTGTGTTTACTTGGTTGGGTCTGAGTGGCTGTGGGACTGGCAGGTTATAGAGATTTGTCCTGACTGTGGGTCAGGCAGGAAAACTTTAGTTACAGCACATAGACACTTGCCTGCCCATGTTTATTTCAGCATTATTCAGAATAAAGAAAATATGGAATCAACCTTCATGCCCCTTAACAGAAGTGGAAATAAAGAAAATACTTCATATAAAATGTTGATTTTATTTTATATAAAAAAGATTCATTATTGATATTTCCAATTCATTTACAGAATTTTAAATGGTTCATTTCATTAATTACCACAATTAAATATATACACAGTGATTTCTTTTTTACCTTTTCCAGAGAGGGTTTCTTTGTGTAACAGTCCTCTCTGTCCTGAAACTCATGCTATAGACCAGGCTGGCCCTGAACTCACAGAGATCCACTTGCCTCTGCCTCCAGAGTGCTGGGTTTAAAGGAGTGTGCCACCTCCATCTGGCCAAGTGATTTTAAACTATACCATATACATTGATTTTAGAGAACGTTAAATAAATCACTTATATGTAGATGTAACCAACCATCTTATTAAATAAGAAACACAGAACCAATGCAAAGAAGAAAGTCAAGAGGTCAGAGCTAAGAGCAAAAACCTTACCCTTCCTCCTCTGATGGTCCTACCTCTCCAAAAGAGAGCTAGTTCCTGTGTTAATGTCTTTATATAGACTTTCTGTTCTGCCTTCACATTGGTTGTAAACTCAACCACATGACTGCCTGGTCACTGCCTATCTGTACAGACCTCCAGGTCTTCTATGGTTGGTATTGAGATTAAAGGCGTGCATATCCAATGCTGGCTGTATCCCTGAACACACAGAGACTTGCCTAGCTCTGCCTACCAAGTGCTGGGATTACAAGCATACGCCACCACCACCTGTCTTTCCTATGGCTTGCTAATAGCTCTGACCCCCGGGCAACTTTATTTATTAACATACAAATAACATTTTCATACAAATAAAATATCACCGTACTTATATGCAATTCACAAATGATTAAATCAATGATGAAAATTAACAAATATGATTACTGGGTACAGAATGCTCTTAGGCATATGCAAATTCAGATGAAAGTCTCACAGGATTTATATACACATAGTGAAGTTGTCCCCAATCTGAAATAAGTAGATGATGTCATTAGCAGGAACTGGGAATGGGGCAGGATGTCATAATAACTAAAGAGACAGACTCTGGAAATTCAGATTTTTCACAGATTCTAGATGTCACAGTGTGCCTCTCTCTTTGGGTGTGCATATATACACACATACACATGTTTTGACATGAAGAAAGTAAGAGAGGTATTATTTGAGAACAGAGGGCCTGAAGGAATTGGGACTGGTATAATATGTGAAGTAAGTATGAAGAAAACATCACACGTTTCATAAATTAAACAAGCACATATACATAATAAAGTGAAAATAAAGGTGTTCTAACTAAGAAAATAGAATCAGTATTTACATGAGCAATAGATGTGGGTGATAGAGGGGCAAATACCAACAAACGACATGCTACACATGTGTTAATGGCCATAATAAAACCATTTATGATGTATGTTAATTAAAAATCAGTATTACACTCAAAACAAAATTAGATACAATCCTGAATCTGGACCACTGGAATTTTAATTTGCACCCTTTAAGAAAAGTGAATTTGCTCTGTCTTCATATGAAAGAATCTTCCTTTTATATTCCTCCATATATCTTAGGACCCCAGAATAGCTCATCACACATCAGAGGTCATGTTCATTTTAAATAATTCTATTTAAATGTACAATAAGTTCTAGAAGAGGACAGCAGTCTCATTTGCCTCATCTCAAATACTAAATAAGACCTATCACCACACACAGCAAAGACTTGCCCCATGCATTCCTACTTTCTCTGCAGTCCATGTCCACTGAAAGAGGTCATCATCCCATGCTCATCAGAATACTGTCACACAGGCAGTACATGTTCTAGAATTCAGACTAAGTAGATGACTAGGAAAATAGTATAAGGAGGTCACATCACAGTTTCTATTTGCTCATCAGATACTCAAAATAGTCTTCTTTGCAGCCACTACTGGATTATAAAGTGAATAAAAACAGTGTAGGAAATCAAAGATAAAGAAGAATAAATGGATTATCGAAGGGTATTGATCTGTGAGATGCAAGAATCAAGAAGGAATGTCATGTTTTAGAAATCAAATATGCAGCTTGTCTTTTCATTAATAATGTTTGATTGGGAGGAGGAGAAGCAATACGTCTTATATAGTATATTAAATGAGGAACAGTGGTTTGGTGTTCTCTCGGGGTCTTGTTGAATATTTAAAAATCAACATCAAATGTAAAAATGAACTGTGATTCTTTGATGAGCTGGATAGTTTTGGAACAGCAGAATACAGAAAATTTCTGAATGTGGCCTGAGTAGTTGTTCTCAAGAGAGTAGAAACACAGGATTTGGTAAATATTCTGGACCTGTCATTTTTGTAGCATAGGCCCCACTGTACAAGTTGTGTGGAACTCAATTGCTCCAAATATGAAGCTGCTTTACCCTGACAAGAACTTTGTGATACAATGCCCAGTGTATAACCACAAATTCTGATTTTTAATCCTCCTGAACTAATAATGCATGCCTCACTGTGGATCATCTATTACATCCACGACAACCCATCTAAAGGCATTAACATTAATGGGTTGATGAGGCAGTCATGGTCCCAAATATTCCCAAAATTGCATCCGGCCAGGGGCATTAATTACCACAAAGATGAGTGATGTCATGAAACTACCTGAACTCTCCTCATATATATTTATCAACCAAATGTAATCACATGGACTGCTGACATCAGATGCAGAGCCACAGAGTAGAAAGTGTCAGAGATTGTTCAAGGAGTGAGGAAACACCAGAAAAAAAAGCATCATAAATGCACAGGTGTCTCTTCTCCATCCACAGAAATCAAAGCAGATGGGGATACATGACTGCCCATTTGATGTGCTTATCTGCATGGCTGGTCACAGTTGATACCGCTAAGGCATACAGCTGGAAAATATGTTCATTTTGACTTTCCTCTTCTTGCTCATGAGCATTCCACTTCTTGTGTCCAGTTTCATTCATCGTGGATGCTCCTGGAGAAGAAAGCAGAATGAAGACAAAGATGGAGACTTGGTGACAGGTTGTGTCTTCTCCCTTGCAGCAGTGCAGTGGCCAGAGGAAAAAGAATTTCAACAATGTTTTGAATATACATAAGTTCCTTTGTATGTTTTATGAAATATCATCATGAATATTTCATGAGGGATACAGGATGAGGATCAGAGCAAAGCTTTGAATCTTCTCCCCCATTTTCCCAACCTGCACATCAACACTCAAAAATATTTTAGAGACTCAATGCTATTTTTCTAATTTTATTTTGTCCAGGGAGTTTTTTGTTTTTCTCTCAGTTACAACTCCAACTTATAAGGCTGGAGCTGAGTTAAGAAAGGACTCTACCTTGTTCTATCGCATATAGCTCTCCTCTTCTAAGTTTTCGTAGCACAGTAGCAGGTGATGACTAATCAAATGGACCACAATTCTATTTCAATTAATATCATTCTAACATGGTACATATAAACAACCATAGAGTAGAGTCAGCTGATGGTCCTTTCATTACTGTGTAGGTCCTAATGCACGTGCTAGAGCAATTAATATTTGTGGCACACTTAGCTGCAGAGAATTTTCACATAGATATACAATTACTATTTCTGATGCTCTGAATGTGGTTACATTATGTCTTCTGAAGTCTCATCGAGAACAGAAGTAGGAGACATGTTCACTGTGAATATCATATTTCCCTATTTATCTGTGCTTCACTTACATACATGTACAAAGCTTGGCCTTTAATTTCAAAGTTCTGTTTTTCACTCTCTACTTAGTAAATAAGGAATTTATAGAGTGTAAATAATATGTTTGCATTCTTTGAAAAGTGAGACTGTCACTTCCCTGAGAGATGGCTGTGGTATGAGTTACTTGCGGACACTTGAGAATACGGATAGAGGAGTTACCTATTTGCACATCTTTGCCATTATGTAAGAAACATGTGTCTTCTTTCTTTATATTTAAATTGTTTATTCTCTGACTCTTACATCCCAATTACCTCCTATGCTTACTTTTTGTAATTTTGCTTATTATATATGCATCTTTTGTCAAACAGGGCATAATACACATTTCATTTTGTAGAATGTGGATGGCAGTTATTAAACACAGTACTTTTGTTCACTGGGCCACTCTAATGGCTCAGGTACTTAAGTTTCTGAATGTTTAGTGTGCAGGAGTTAGTGTGTGAGCTTTACAATTCTACTCACAAATTCCTGTTGTGTGATACTGAAACTTTCAATGGTATTTTTCTAGGTTGTAATAAAGAAATATTAAAGTAATTTTTATTTTAAAAATGTATAGGTAAATCTTATTTTTTATATATAAAGAAAACACAGTGGTACAATTTCTAACTGGAAATGAGATTGTCTTTAACTCTGAATGAATCCTTCAGAATGAACAAGTATGTTTGATATTTATTGGTCAGATGATGTGAATTGAGTATAAAGAAACATAAGTTATTATTCTTCCCATAAACAGAAACATAAGTTGGTATTCTTCACACCCAACTGTATATTACTTATTTTTATTACAAAAAAGCCCTCATAAACAATCTTTCATACATTTCACACTTTATAGTCTTCTATTTTATAAAGATTTAATACTGGCATATACAAATATCAGTAGTATGTGCATTCTGTGTTAGTGTAAGTGGAAAGATAGTCATAAGATGTTTTCTAGAAAAAAATTATGTTGACCAGATATACCAAGTGTGAATATATGACTTGCCTGTGAAAACATAAAATAGGTGAACAATACTGAGGAGGTAGTAAATGCCCTTTATCTCTGCACTCAGTATCTGGAGCAGGCATATCATCGTACATTTCAGGCCAGTGTGCTCTAGAAGAAGGTATCATTCAAAAGCATATAATCCGTTCCCCACTATGGCCTACATAAGCATTAGTCCTGTCCATATATGCAAATGAATAGTGACATATACCTTTACCAAATACATCTCTGGTAGTTAAATTGATTTAAAAACAAATCTTTAAAATAAAAATTTTACACTTGCGTTACATAAACCAGAAAAATAAAAGAACAAGACAAAATGGATATGAGGGTATATGTTAACTAGATTGCCCACTGATTATAAATAATGGTAAGCACAAGAGCCAAATGTACAAACTATTGTGTGCTCATAAAACATTATTTGATTGCCTTAGCCAAGTCAGTTAAAATCATAAGAAAATGCCATAGTCTCATTGGTTCGCACATCACATGTATTTTTCATATTGTTTGATAATTCCAAAATGAAGACATGATCAGGACTGCTGCTTGGATAAAGCCTGTGTCTTTGTCTTTATCTGCTAAGTAAGAACTCCCAAAGCAGAAATGGACACTCCTGTCTGTGGAAGATGCCAATGGCTCATGTTACTCATGGAAGATGCACTCTCATGAATTTTAAAAGCCATTGTAAACTTCCAGCTTCTTATGTCATTCCAACCTCACAGCACAAGACATTTGTTTCAGTATTTGGGGGTGGTTTGGAATACCATCCAGTTCATTATATTCCTTCTATTGACTACAAAGGATTATCTGTAGATCTCTGTCATTAATAAACACCATACCCTTTTCCAGAACATCAATTGAATACAAATACTTTCCATTGGCCTTAGCTTTTTCCCTGGATGAAGTCAACAGGAACCTTGATCTTTTGCCAAATATGTCATTCGTATTTGAATTCCCTGAAGGTAGTTGTAAGACTGTGTCAAAATCATACAGGCGCGTGCCTTTATCTGAAGAAAATCGAAAATTTCCCCCTAATTATAATTGTTTCAAAGACACTATGTGTTTAGTGATGCTGAGTGGACCAAACCTGGCAACATCTGCAATGTTTGCACTATACCAGGACCCCTACAGATCTCAACAGGTGAGACATTTGTGGTGTGGGTTTGCAAGAAATCGTGACTCTGTTGGTACCACTCCCAGATGCTAAGAAGAGTGTGAGGAGGATACTAGCCTCACACTTATGTCAGACAATGTGGTTCAAGGGTGCTTTTCAGAGATTTGATGGGGCTTCATTTCCTTTTTTGAAATTGAGATTAGGAAAGAAGTAACATTTAAGAGGATTTTATGGAACTCTTTGCAAAAAGTGTGTTTACAAGTTCTTAGGAGTGCATGCAATCTCATGCTGCCCCCCTGTGTCCTAGGTCCTCCGTCTTACCTATGGACCTTTCCATACCATCCTGAGTGATCATGAAAAATTTCCCTATCTGTATCAGATGGCCCCCAAGGATACAGCTCTACCCCTGGCCATGGTTTCTTTGATGCTTCACTTCAATTGGAACTGGATAGGACTGGCCATCTTAGACAATGATGAGGGTACCCAATTTTTATCACATTTGAGAAGAGAGATGGAAAAAAATAGAGTCTGCTTTGCCTTTGTGAGTATGATCCCAGGCAACACGCATTTATACATGTCAAGAGCTGAAATGTATTATAACCGAATCATGACATCATCCACAAATATAGTTATCATTTATGGTGACACAGACAGTACTCTAGCTGTGAGCTTTAGAATGTGGGAATCTCTAGGTATACAGAGAATATGGGTGACCACTTCACAGTGGGATGTCACTACAAGTAAGAGAGACTTAACACTTGACTCATCCCATGGGACACTAGCTTTTGCACACCACCATTCTGAGATTTCTGGTTTTAAAAAATTTGTTCAGACACTGAACCCTCTCAAATACACAGATGAATACCTCACAAGGCTGGGATGGATGAACTTTAACTGTGAAGTCTCAGCTTCTAAGTGTGAGACACTGAAGAATTGTTCATCCAATGCTTCGTTGCAATGGCTAATGAGACAGACTTTCGACGTGGCTTTTAGTGATGACAGTTATGACATATATAATGCAGTGTATGCTGTGGCCCATGCTGTTCATGAGATGCTTCTTCAACAAGTGGATGATGGGAAAGGACACTATGGTACCTGCTTGAAGGTAGTGTTTCTTCTATTGGATGAAATGTTGTGTCATCAACAGTCTGTCAGATGCCCTGATTTACTGGATTAGTAAATGTTTAATAAAATAGACATATTTCTGAAAATGTAAGCTAGAGGTTGGTATAAATCTTAATGCAAAAGCAACGGAGTGGAAAACACAATTTATCAAGGAATAGTAGTAATTATCTTACAGAGCATCTGAATATCATTGCTTCTGCTCCCCCACTGGAAACCTAACAGTCCTTCCTCATTAATCCTTTCCATGAAAAGAAGAAGAGCCCTTGTTCATCATTTGTCAAATATGTGGTAATCGGTGTATCAGATGGTTTTTACAAGTGTTCTCAACAGATTCTGTCCCACTGTAGGCTCTGCAGAACTCCTTTGGCACTCTGAGAGTAATTCACAGGAAACAGTGCCATAACTCATTTCAGAATATACATGTGTATTTATAAGTGTGTATGGATGGTTCCCACTGTGTATGGGTGTATGTTTCTGTGTGTATATTTTTGTTGCTGTGTATATATGTGTTTCTCTCTATCTGCAATTCTCTTGTCTGTGGAACTGAGCATAAAATGTCTTGTGTCAGTGCCTTTCTTTGTGGAAGTTTGTTTCTGTGTATAAATCCCTGTGTGTTTCTTACCATGTGTCTGCTTGTGACTATTTGTGTGTTTTGCATATTGCTATCACATTTGTGTATCTGTGTTTCTGTGTGTCTATCTGTATCTTTGTCTGTCAATTTCTCTTTGGATGGGAGCATAAATTTGCCTGTCAATGTCTCTCTGTGTGGGTGCTTTTATCTGTGTACGTCTCCTTGTGTGTAGTCTATAAAAGTGTGCACTTGTTTGTGAGGCTGTGTTCGTAGGTTTCTGTATGTCTGTTTGTGTTCATGTGTCTGTCTGTTTATGACTGTATTTTCAGGTGTGTGTCTGACAAGTATATGTATAGGTAAGTGTGTGTATGTTGTATGTCGCTATATGATGTATGAAAGTCTGTAGGGATGTGAGTCTCTTTCTCTGTCTGTGTGTCTTTCTCTCATTCTGTGTGTGTGCATTTTTTATATCAATGTTTGGTATCTGTTTGTATGTCTGGTTTTCTTTTTGGTAGTTTCCTCTGAAAGAACTTTAATTCTAGGAATGTTATGATACTTTCATTTATCCACTTACTTTTATTATATTTCTTCCCGGGACACCTTCAATAATGTTGCTTTTAAGAAGAAATCAGTGTATGTTTTCTGACATCAAGGAAGGGCACACACAATATAGAATGCCGCCTCTCTTTCAGCTGCACTCCTTTCTGAGGAAGACTCACTTCACTAATCCTGTTGGAGAAAAAGTGAATATGAACCAAAGAGAAAAGCAGCAGGGAGAGTATGACATTTTCCAGATTTGGAATTTCCCAAATGGATTTGGATTTAAGGTGAAGATAGGAGAGTTTAGTCCATATTTCCCATACGGTCAACAGCTCCATATATATGAAGATGTGATAGAGTGGTCCACAGGAAATAGACAGGTGGGTCTGACTTAACTGTACTCATTTCTGTTACACCGTGGTAACATTGTCAGGTGGTGAAATAGATTGTCACATTGAGAAGCATTTTCTAGCCTCTAATTTATATTTTCTCTTTTCAGGTTTTGATGTGACATTTGACTAATTCTTTGAGGGTCTCAGACATGCATGCCACACATACAGTGAATTTTTACTACTCTAGAACAGGTTTCTGGTTTTTAATATATAAAGAAAATTGGTTACCACTGTACTCTATTATTTCTAGCAAAGTGAGCAATATCTTATCGAAGCCATCCTGATTACTACACAGTGATTGTCCTTTTTTCTGCTGAACCTTTGACATAGATGCTGAAAGACTGAGGCCAAATCTAAGGAGGTTTTAAGTAACACATGCAAACTATTATTTCTTATTATATAATTTGCTTTAATCCTTTTTACCAGCAAGCTTCTAAATGGTCAACATCTCTAACTATACTTTAAGATAATATTTTCATAACACATTAGATACCCGATGAATGATAACATTTTTCTTTTTTTCCTTTTTTTCTATTAAATGTGTATGGATGTCTTGTCTGCATATAAGTCTCTGCAACACTGGTTTGCCTGGTGCAGATACATGCATATAGACTTGGATCCCTGCGAAATGGAGACATTGCAGGGCCACACAGTGGTGCTAAAAATCAAACTGGGGCCTTTTACCTGGTCAAGAATTGTGACAGATAGCTGAACCAATTCTCTAGTCCCTGAAGCACGTCCTGTGTAAAAGAAATTGCTCAGTAGAAAATGTTTCTTGGTCCCACTAATTCTTTCACAGTCCACACAAACAAGGGTGTGTCTAATTTCCTTATGTGTGTGGTGAGGAAGTATTATTAGCAAAATAAATGGTTTTTGAAAATTCATAAATGATTTATTCTACTATAAGTCTATGGCATGATATAGGTATGATTTGGGATGGGGGTAGTTTTATGGTATCCTATTCCAACTTCCCGACTATAAAGTACCTTGAAATTTAAAGAAGCTAACTTCAGAAAAGTCTTCAAGCTTGATATAAAGTTGTCTCTCATGAAGACCAGATAGTATAAAATCTACAAAAATATTCTTTTTCAGAATGACAAGGAAAGTTATTATCAGGGAAGAGGACATATGAGCCGAAGGTACAGAAACTGCACTTTCTATCCATTCAGAGAGCAGCAATGAAATTTCAAGTGTTTTCTAATCAAGTTCACTTGAGCATTACAAAAAACATCCACTGGAGGCGTACAGCAGATTAGGAACAATGCAAACAGTGCTCTACTCCCAGATATAAAATTTTCTATGCAGAAAAGAGGAACAAAATATAAAGAAAGCAAATCAATACAACTCCAAATGTCAGAGTCAGAAGCTTAAATGTGAGTATGTTCAAAGACATGCTAAAGTAAGAATTCAAAGAAGGATTATAACAGTATTCCAGAATATCAAAGAGGACACAAATCACCTCCAGAAGAATACAATGAGATCACAAAAACTTGTATACAATGAGGAACTGAGAGTGAGCATGTGACTAACACATTTGAAAAGGTATAAACAAATGAAAAAAATCAAACTAAAATATGTAAAGAAAGGAAAATAAATAATAAATATCCTAATAAAAATTTTCACTAACAGAATATTTCAAGTTGGAGACAAGATGGCAGACTTGAAGACAAGGCAAAAGAATTAGGAAACTGAAACTGTGACAAAGGTAAAAATAAGGACAAGTGAAGGATATATGGGACCAGGGGGATAGGATTAAAGGATCAAATTTACAAACAATGAGCAGAAGAGAAGAAGAAGGACTTACCAAGACATCAAGAGTACATCCAGTAAAATATAATGGGAATTTTCCACAATATAGGGAGACATGTGGACATCTAGAGACAGGAGGCATTTAAATTCTAAACACATATCAATAAAAGATATCTTCCCATCACATATTTTACTTAAAACTTGAATTATAGAAGTAAAGAAAGGAAACTGAAGGCTGCAGAGAGAGAAACATATTTCTTCAAAAGGTCCCTTCAAGATAACAGCAGATTCCCCCATGAACTCTATTAAAAGAGTTCATCTTCATCCAATAACTATACAAGCAGATGCAGAGATTCATTGGCAAGCACTGGGCCAAGCTCTGGCAGTCTAGTTGAATAAAGGTAGAGGTATTATTTCAGCAAGTGGGGTCAAGATAATGACAGGGCAAAACACAGAGAAAGCTGACCCAAGTAGTAGGAGCTTAGGGTCTCTAAACCTACAGCTAGGGGGCCTCCACGGTATCTACCTAAGCCCCTTGAATGTTAATATAATGATAATTATATTGCTGAGTCTGTTTGCAGCCCTTGCAGTGGGACCAAGGTCTGTCCCTGGTACACGAGAAGGATTTGGAAACTATACCCTATGGTGGGATTAATTGCTCAGCCTTGATGCAGGGGGGAAGAAATTTGTCCTGCCTCAACTTGGTATGCCATTCGTTGTTGACTCCTGTGGGAGGCCTTACCCTTTCTGAGGAGTAGATAGGGTGGAAGAAAGGAGGTGTGGAGAGGGAACAGGGTGAATGGAGGGAGAGGCAATTGTGGTTGGTAAGTAAAATAAATAATTTCTTAAAAAAGAAATTGGAGAAGGATATACATTTTCTCCACTCCTCTTGAAAATTGCCCTTAATCTTAGCATGTACAAGAAGAAATGGTAAACATGAAATACAGACATAAGGGAAGAAATGTGCCCAGTGGTAGCATACACCTTTAAACCCAGCAATCAGAAGGCAGGAGAGGCAGATCTCTGTGTCATCTGAGTTAACCTACTCTATATATGTAGTTGAGGTATACCAGCAATACATTGTGAGACCCTGTTTCAAGAAAACCACAACAAAAAGGAATATTTGTACATAATCATATTGTGTAGAAAGAGATAGAGGCCATGTGATTTTGATACAACTCAGTATTGTACAAAGGATGCAAAGTGAGTATGTAACAATCAGCAGCTGTCTAAAACAGTATATAGATTGCTATCACCAGGTTTTGATTATACAAAGTTTTTGTATTTAAACTTAAAGAAATCCCTTAATTAACTTAAACTATCTAACTTTTATTCCAGTTCCCCAAATATTTGCAGCCTTTGTAAGACACTATGACCTCAGGAAACATTCCACCTGAAGCTCCATACATATCAATCCAACACTTCTTCACCAGAAATGCACCAGGCTCTGCCTATTTAGCTGTTTTTCTCTTTACAATTTGTTTGTCATGCTTTGCAGTGGCATTTATTGTAGTTCTTGTTTCTATTAGAGATTTGAAGAGATATTTCCCATCTTTCTGATATCCATTTATCCTAGCTTGCTGTACTGTTGCTGTGATTAAACACTGACCATCAGCAAACTGAGGAGGAAGGGTTGATTAGGTTCATGGGTTACAGTAAAGGGAAGACAAAGTAGAAATCTGGAGACTGCAACTAAACTCTGAAGGAACACTGCTTACTGGCTTGCTCTGCTTGATCTCTAAAATAGCCCTGCATAGAGACAGCACTGTCCACAGTGGACTGTGAACTCCTACATCAATTACCCATTAATAAAATG
Source organism: Peromyscus eremicus (assembly GCF_949786415.1). Classification (NCBI taxonomy): domain Eukaryota; kingdom Metazoa; phylum Chordata; class Mammalia; order Rodentia; family Cricetidae; genus Peromyscus; species Peromyscus eremicus. Next base: position 184,490,479 of record NC_081416.1, on the reverse strand, counting down.
CATAAATAATATGACAGCAGCTAGTTCCTTGGAGAGAAATATTTTAGTTAGAGTTTTCTCTAACTTTTCAATGGTCTTTCTGTCAACGTAATGAAAATTAACTAGAAAAATCAGTTTGCACTCTGTGGTGTTTGCCCACAGCAAACAACCCTTTTTTATTCCTAATTTTCTAAGATTGGGAAGCTACTCAACTTTACATCAGATTGTTTTCATACATTTGCTTGTTGGGCATTATAAAACATACTAAGTTTAATGTGGTCACTCATTTGGTGTACGTAAAATAAGCTTATCAATATTTTAGCATGCTAATGTAATATAGTTATGGAAGGCGTTGGTAAAACTCCTGATAGCAGCATATGTCTGATTTTCCTCAGATGCCACCCTCTGTGTGCAGTGCTGATTGTGGTCCTGGATTCAGAAAATTCTTGCAGGAGGGAAATGCAGCCTGCTGTTTTGATTGCATCCCCTGTCCAGAAAATGAAGTTTCTAATGAGACAAGTGAGTGTTTACTGCTGAGATAAATCCTTCACATAGATAATCTTCTCCCAAACACACTGGGATAATCAAAGGTTCTAAAAGACATCTGTAAAAATAAACCATATCACTTTCTCCAGTTAGTTTTTATGGGACTATGATCATTAACAATGTCACTTTAAATAACATGTTATGCTATGACATACATCTTTCAAACGTTGAAAATCCATTGTAAGTGACATTCTCAAAGAAATATTTCATAATCAAACTAATAAATTAGAGAATTCTATACAATGTTTTAACTAGTGAAAAATCTTCCCTGAAACTACATGTAGATTAGATTCCAGTCATAAATATTTAATTTTTTTTTCTATTTCCATGTCTGTTTGTGACCTTACATAAGTTTATAGGTACCATGTACATGCAGGAAATCAATGGAGAAAAGACTAGGGTATCAGATCCATTGACACTTTTATGTGGGTACTAGAAACCAAATCTAAGTCCTCTGTAAGATTAATGAAGAGTGGAAATAATTGCTTGTAAAATTATAAGATGATATATGATAAAGAAGATTTCAAGCAATATCCAGAGAGCCCCCTTTTTCAAAGGTTCAAGGTGATTTGAAATCTAGGGAATTTTGGATAAGTGTTGGCACATAATGTAGAAGTATTGAGTCCTATAGTCAATTTGTTTATATACAGCACACAGTTAATAATGTCAAAAAGTAGGAGATTAAAATGATTTTGTATGAAAGCAACTAGCCACAGTTATTCAAATGGTGTTGTCACCTACACAGCTCATGTGATTTAAATGATTATTTGTTCAGAGCTGGTTACAGAAAAATAGCAGATACATAGACTTTCTCTCATATTGCCTGTCATCCTATATAATGAACGACCTTAAAGGACATTTATGGCCATTAAGATGATTCAGAAATCAAATCTCTTGCTACTATATCTGCTGATGAATTCATCCCTAGGGCCCATATAGTAGGAAGAGTTTTCCAACCCCTAGAGGTCGTGTTCTGATCTCTGTGCATTCACACATATAACATACTCCAATTTAATTACACAAACTGTAATGAAACTGTTTAAAATATAAAAACATATAAGAGTAAAGGGTATTACAACAATAAATACAACAATTAGCCAAAAATATTTTTATCATTTCTTTAATTATGTTTATATGTATGTGGTTATATGTACACAATTGCAGTTGCATGTGAGAAGCAACCAAGGCCCCTGTAGTTAGAGTTACATCCAGTTGTGAGAAACCCAAGATGGGTTCTTGGAACTGAATGCAGCTCTTCTGCAAGAGTAGTACATTTTTCCTCACAACTGAGACAACTTTCCATTCCACTAAACAAATTAACTAAATACATGGGTCCATACATGCACTGTTCTAGATAAAAAGACTTGAAATCTAGAAGCATATCATCATTCTATTCAATTATCCAATGATTCAAAGCAAGTGTAGCCTCATTTCATAAACTTTCCTTGGTGGAGATTACAATTTATGGATGGGGTACTATTCCTCACAACAAACCTTCTGTGCTATCGTTCTTGCTTGAATTTTCTTCTTTTATTGTGCTCATGGTATTGTATCAGTATCTACTTCACACTTGAGTACACTAACATAAACTGAGACTCATATAGATGGATATTAGTAAAGGAGGAAAGTGGTTGTCTATTCCCAAAGATGGTGGAATCAAGAGGTAGCTCATTTAAATGATAAGTATGTACAGAGGATTCTACCTTCAGGATAGGGTTACTGCTTCTTATGAATAAGACTCAGGGATAAAGCATTCCTAATGCCAGATTGGGATACAACTGAGGACATATTTATTTGATTTATTTAACTTTTGCATTTTAAAACATAAAAATTATATTTATGTAACATCCTTCTCTCATTCTCATCCTCCTATTTTCCTCATATAAGCACAACCACTCTCATATTTGAGCTCTGTTGTTATTTTTACATGTACACAAACATACACATAAACAAACACACACACAACTTACTGATCCTGAAGGGACTCTAGTGAGGCTGATTATGGCAAATATGACTACAACAAGTCCTGCCCTTCTCGCCCGTTCCCTTTGCCTTGATAAAATTCATTAGATTCCAATGATAGTTTGAATGAAATTGGCCCCATCAGAGGATGTGGTCTTGTTGGAGAAGGTGTAGTCTTATTGGAGGAAGTGTGTCACTGTGGATGCAGACTTCAAGGCCACTTAAATGCTTAAGCCATACACAATGAGACAACTTACTTTATGTTACCTATGTCTGCCTGAATAGCAACAAGGCCCACCATTATGATAATGGACTGAGCCTCTGAACTCTAAGTCACTCATTTAAATGTTTAATTTCATAAGAACTACTGTGGTTATGTTTTTCTTTACAGCAATTGAAACCCTAACTGAGGCTACATTCTTAAAGCTAGCCACCAGTGTCTATTCCCTTATTTGGCCACTTTCTCCTCCTGAGGCTATCAAGGTCAAGCTATCAAAGTTTTGAACTTAAACTAGCAATAACTCCCTTGTGGCTCTTCCAATTAACGTGTCCAATCAAAATTAAACAGTTCATCCTAACATGGGTTTCCCATTTTTCCTTCATAAACTGGCATTTTCCTAAAGGCCACATCTCTGTCCTCTCTACTCAGAGGCAGTTCTTTGTCCTCCCTGTCCTAAAACCCTTCCCCAACTCTCTTGTTGCTTTACCCTTCTCCTTCATTCTCTGTCTCTTGATTTTGCCTCCGATTTCCTGGCCATTGTCTGTAGCAGGATCCTTGCTGTTGTTCCCTTTGTGGGAGGGGGCCAAGTAGCTGCAGAGTCAAACCACATAGACTCCAGAGAATGTGGAAACAACAAGCTCAGTTTATTCAGGAAGAGGCAAGCCTTATATACCCTCCACCCCTTCCTGCGGGGAGGTCTGATGAATATGCATCTGCTGGCGTGACATGGCTGCCTCTCATTGGTCCAGGTCATCTCCAGATCATGTTTCAGCTGCTGTTGCTAAGACCCTTCAGCAGACCCAGGCTGGCTCTCAGAAAGTATCTTTTTTACTTGTTTGGGCTGTCTGGCTCTCAAGCCCATTAGGGATGAGTCATCCCACAATAGTCCTCTGATGCAAATAAATATACTTTGCATTGAGAACTTGGTTTTGACTTGTGCAGACTCCAAGGGTCCCTACTGACCGTGTTTAGCATTTCTTCTATGTCAATGGGTTTGGGCCGGTAATTTGAAAGTAGAAAGCACATCACAGGGCATGTCCAAATAGCAAACATGGTCTCCATCAATTACAGGAACAGCGGGCATAAAACAGACAGAAAGACATCAGGAGGCACTACAACCATGGGATCTGATACTTTAAAATAAACTCTGTGCAAAATAATGCTTAATGATTTTACCCTCTGTCAATTCACCAGTTTAAGTCCTTTCATCATAGTATTCAGAATGTACTTAAAATAATATAGAAAATGGCATCATCGACACACTGTCAAATAGAAAACATAATGATTGTTTGATTTCATTCCTCATAAAGACAATGAATGAGTATTTTGGAAAGGAAGCATTGCTATGCAGCAATGTCCATCAACTACATCCTCAGAAACAAATGCAGATATTGTAATGCTTGTTCAACACACTTAATTGAAATATCCTCTCAATAAATGGCTGAAGCTGCTCTAATCATACTTTTCTCTCTCCATCAGATGTGGATAAATGTGTGAGGTGTCCAGAGGACCAGTATGCCAACAGAGAGCAGGACCAGTGCATTCACAAAGCAGTGATCTTTCTGAACTACGAAGATCCCTTGGGGATGGCTCTTGCCTTAATGGCCTTGTGGTTCTCTGCATTCACAGTTCTGATTTTTGGGGTCTTTGTCAAACACCATGACACTCCCATTGTGAAGGCCAATAACCGGAATCTTAGTTACATATTGCTTATCTCACTCATGTTTTGTTTCTTGTGCCCCTTGCTCTTCATTGGTCAACCCAACTCAGCTACCTGTGCAATGCAGCAAATCACATTTGGAGTTGTATTCACTGTGGCTGTTTCCACTGTGTTAGCCAAAACAGTGACTGTGCTGCTAGCCTTCACAGTTACAGCCCCTGGAAGAAGGATGAGGTTCTTCCTGATTTCAAGGGCACCCAACTACATCATTGCCATCTGTACCCTCATCCAAATTATTCTCTGTGCAATCTGGCTGCGAGTTTCTCCCCCCTCTATTAACATTGATGCACACTCTGTGCATGGCCAAATCATCATTGTGTGTGACAAGGGCTCAGTTACTGCATTCTACTGTGTCTTGGGATACCATGGCTCTCTTGCCTTTGGGAGCTTCATTGTGGCTTTCTTGGCCAGGAATCTCCCTGACAAATTCAATGAAGCCAAGTTGCTGACCTTCAGCATGCTGTTGTTCTGCAGTGTGTGGGTCACCTTTCTCCCTGTCTACCACAGCACTAGGGGCAAGGTCATGGTGGTAGTGGAGGTCTTCTCCATTTTGTCCTCAAGTGCAGGCTTGCTGGGATGCATCTTTATCCCCAAGTGCTACATAATTTTGTTTAAACCGGAGAGAAATTCTCTTGAAAAGATAAGGGGTAAAACATCTCCCTGAACATCCACTTCATAAATTGATACTGATAACTATAGTGTTTGTACAGAACCACCTACTCTGATACAATGCAAGATGTATGCATTAGCTAGTGATTCTCATTGTGTCTTCTAAAGATGATGTCAAGAAATACCATGTATACTACTTTTCTGTACATCCTGGCCTACAATCTTCCACTCAACCTCTTATTACACAAGACCTGATTCTTGGATATTAGCACATAGAGGATGTGTTCTTTTCTTTCTCTAATTCAAAAATAGACTTAAAATACTCTGAGTAATTCTTTTGATATCTGAGTGAATGTGTGACTTTGAATGTAAAAGAAAACAAGAGAAAATTTGTGAATGAATGTTTTTAGATGATGAAACTAATTTTCCCCTTTGCTGAGGAAGACAAGAGAATCCTGTTGTATGCTGGAAGTTAGAAGAGTAAAACTTACAAGACAGAAAGATGTTTTATTAAATAGGTAGAATGAATATTGAGAAATATGGAGAGATATCTCAGCATTTACAATCATGTGTGGCTTTCCCAGAGGAGATGGGTTCACTAACCTATCCACACATCTTACAGTCCACAGCCTTCTATTCACAATAGCTCTAATGGATCCGATACCCTCTTCTGTCTTCCAAAAACACCTACACTCAGATGAGAAAGTGATAACACACTCAAAAAGCATAGACACAAAATTGAAATTCAATGAATGTTTTAAGTTGAATTTTACATAGCACTATACTGCAACACTTGTTTTCTCATTCATTGAAAACAGATTTTCTTTCACATAATGTGTAGCTAGAGTTTTCCTGCCTGGCCCACAGTCAGGACAAATCTCTCTCACCTGCCAGTCCCACAGCTGCTCAGACCCAACCAAGTAAACACAGAGACTTATATTGTTTACAAACTGTATGGCCGTGGCAGGCTTTTTGTTAATTGTTCTTACAGCTTAAATTAATCCATTTCTATAAATCTATATCTTGCCATGTGGCTCATGGCTTACCGGCATCTTCACACGCTGTTTGTCATCGCGGCGGCTAGCAGTGTCTCTGACCCAGCCTTCCACTTTCCAGTTTTATTCTCCTCCTTGTCCCGCCTATACTTCCTCCTGCCTCACTACTGGCCAATCAGTGTTTTATTTACCAACCAATCAGAGCAACACATTTGCCATACAGAACATCCCACAGCAATAATGTCCCCTGATTATGTTTCCACCTCCCTCTGCTTCTCCCCACATCCCTTCCTATTTGAATCCACCCCATTTCTATCACTCATTCGAAAACAGTCAGGTTTCTATGGGATAATAATAAAAATATACTAAGATAAAGTCTATGTAACACATTGGAATTGGTCAAAATGGGCAAACAGAAGGAAAAAATCCCAAGAGAAATCGTGGAAATCTGACCCATTTATTTACATATTGAGGATTTCCGTAAAAATCATACATATGTGTGTGTGTGTGTATGTGTGTGTATACATATATATGTGTATATATATTTAAATACATTATGAATATCCTAAAATATTATATATATATGTGTGTGTGTGTGTGTGTATGTGTGTGTGTGTGTGTGTGTGTGTGTGCGTGTATACATATATATGCTAAAAAAAATGGGGAAACGAGGGGAACTCTGACACAACATTATGAGATGAGGACTTCCAAAAATGAGATTGACTGAATTTTCTGTTTTCATCTATTTCTGGGCATCCAGTCTACAATTAAAAGTAGTTTAATTCCTTATTGAGGCTCCTTTGGAGGAAAGTAAATTCTCATTAGCTGGTGGTTATCAACTCAAGATTGCTTCTGAATTAGGGAGGAGGCTTGTGTTCATTCTACTTTCAGGTCTTGGACCACAAATGGGAAAACATCCATGTAAGTACTGTTCTTATACCCTCAGGTCCTATTATTTCTTTTGTATATCAATGCTGTTTATTTAAAAGGTCTTTTTTCTTTGGTGTCCTGAATGCCCTCTGGATTTTATACTCTTTGTATATATGCATCCATGCTCTTCTCTGTGCCTTGTAAGTATATATGTGAAGGAGACAACCCTTTTAAATTTAGTTTTCTTTTTCTCACTAGAATATCTGGCTGTTGATTTCTGTATTTTTCCTGTCTGTTGAAGAATCAAGATTATCTGATGATGACTGACCTTGATCTAAGAGTATAACACAATGCAATTACAAGACATTTTATTGCTTTTTAAAGAACTGTAGCAATTGTAGGTAACTGGAATATCTAGTCTCTGATGATTTTCACTCAAGTTGAGTATTTATGCATTCAAATCAGATATTGGTTGCTTACTCTTACAAATTTGTTTTTTTTTTTTTTTTTTTTGGTTTTTCGAGACAGGGTTTCTCTGTGTAGCTTTGCGCCTTTCCTGGATCTCGCTCTGTACACCAGACTGGCCTCGAACTCACAAAGATCTGCCTGGCTCTGCCTCCCAAGTGCTGGGATTAAAGGCATGCACCACCACCATTTCCCTAGCTATCTTGCAGGCAGGACATCACTATAGATCAAAGGGGTTTTGGATGTGTTGGCATTTACAATTCTCATTTGTTAATGGCCAGAGTACATTTCAGTATCAAAGACACTAGAGTACTGCTTGTTATAGCCAGAACATGGAAATCTCAATGAAGGCACCAGATCAACTTCTGCATGTTTAATCTGTTGTGAAGGTCTTATTAATTGGTCCTTGCCACCAGTCTGTGGAGAACAACCTATAATCCTGGCCACAGCCTGGGTTGTTTGGTGACACTCATGGGATCCCTTTAGGCAACAATTTAATTAGATGTGACCCAACTTCATATTGTGATGAAATGGCTAGTTGGGTCTCTGTCTCCCTTATTATTTAGTGAATTTATTTATATCCCCTTTAGGCATGTGTATAATTTAGAAAGCTTCTACTGTATTCGGTTGACACAATATTCCTCAAGTGGCCTTTAATTTTAGCCATCTTTCTACACATTTCCTCACTCTTCCTTCCTGCCAGCCCTCTTCCCATTTGATCTTCAAAGTAGTTTTAATTTGCATTTTCATGTGGCTAAAGATGTTGAACATTCTTAAGTATTGGTCAGCCATATGTGTTTCATCTTCTGAGAACTCTTAGTTCTGTACCTTTTCACAATTGAGCTAACTTGTTCAGATTTTACATTCTTTTAGATTCTAGATATACTAATCCTTTATTCCCAGGATCCCAAAAGTATTGGTTAAGCTGTTTTGTCTTTTCCATTAGTATTTTTTAAACCTATTTCAATGCTAAGCTAGCTATAGCTGTGCAATCTAATTATGCTTTTCTACCCCATTGAAATATTTGTATATAGTAGTGTCAGTATGGAGATCCTCTGTGACTATATCAATAGAGTGTAATGGAATATAAATATGATGATACCTCCAGCTTTGTTCTTTTTGTTGTGCATTGCTTGGTCCATCCAGAGTCTGTTTTTCTATTTGAATTTTAGGAAATTTTTTCATAGTCCCATTTTTTCTTGATTTCGATGAACATTGTGCAGAATATCAGTGTATTGTTCATTATATAGGCATTTATTATTTGCACAATATTAATTATCAATCCAGAAGCATGTGAGATAGATTCCATCTTTCAGTGTCTGTTGGTTTCTTTCCTTGGTGTTATAAGATGTTCACTATGAAGAGGCTTAACATCCTTGGTAATGTTTATTCCCAGGTATTTCATGTTTTAGAGGTCACTGCAATGGAGTTGCTTTCTTGACACATTCCCCAGTGTTATCCTTTCTGTTATATACAAGAGCAATTAATTTTTGTAGTGATTTTGCAATCTGCTACTTTCCAGAGAGTAATCATCAGATGGAAGAAGTTTCACAGTGAATATTTAAGGTCTCGTGTACGTGTACAAAATCATTAGCACGAGACCTGCCCAAATTTGCCCCAGGTTCTGGCCACCAGGCAGGCTCCCTTCTAGCCCCACCGGGAAGGATCCCCTTCCCCAAGACCCCTGGCAGACCCTGCAGTCTCCACGCCCTGCCTCCACGCCCATCCGCCTGAGCCCCAAGCCTCTTCCTGAGACTTAGAGGCCGGCCCCCCAGCTCCCATCTTGCCCCGGACTTCCTTTCTGAAGCACAGGTGAGTGCCCTAGCTTGCCCCGGACCCCATCCCTGGGCACCAGCCACTCTGGGAAGACCTGCCCAACTTGGCCCCAGGTTCTGGCCACCGGGCAGGCTCCCTTCTAGCCCAACCGGGAAGGATCCCCTTCCCCAAGACCCCTGGCAGACCCTGCAGTCTCCACGCCCTGCCCCCATGCCCATCCGCCCGAGCCCCAAGCCTCTTCCTGAGATTTAGAGGCCAGCCCCCAGCTTCCATCTTGCCCCGGACTTCCCTTCTGGAACACAGGTGAGTCCCCCAGCTTGCCCCGGACCCCATCCCTGGGCACCAGCCACTCTGGGAAGACATGCCCAACTTGGCCCCAGATTCTGGCCACCAGGCAGGTTCTCTTCTAGCCCCACCGGGAAGGATCCCCTTCCCCAAGAACCCTGGCAGACCCTGCAGTCTCCACGCCCTGCCCCCATGGCCACCCGCTCAAGACCCAAGCCTCTTCCTGAGACTTAGAGGCCGGCCCCCAGCTCCCATCTTGCCCCGGACTTCCCTTCTGGAGGAGAGAGAGAGAGAGAGAGAGAGAGAGAGAGAGAGAAGAGCTCCCATCCTGCCTCAGACTTGCCTTCTGGACAAGAGCTCCCATCCTGCCCCGAACTTCCAATTTGGACACGAGAGCTCCCGTCTGGACAAGAGAGAGAGACTTCCTGAATCTGTCAGCTCTGTCAGAACCAAGTTTGCGGATAAGGCCAAGAACAAACCACAAGGAGATAGGCAGATGTCAAGGCAGAAACACATACAACAAAATGAATAGCAATACAGCATCACCAGGCCCTAGCCCTCCTCCAACACCTAGACCTGAATATCAGAAATTGGAAGAAGCAGAAGAAAATAGCCTTATGAATGACATCATGAAGAAGCTAGAGGCTCGGGTAGAGGAAAAGACAAAAAAATGTGAAGAACGCTATAAACAACTAGAAGAAAGGGCAAATAAATTAGAAGAAATCAATAAAGTCCTGGAAGAAAACAATAAAGTACTGAAAGAAAATCAAGAAAAATCAATGAAACAAATGAAGGAAACAGTCCAAGACCTGAAAAGGGAAATAGAAAAAATGAAGAAGACACAAACAGAGGGAATGCTGAAAATAGAAAATCTGAGAAAACGATTGGGAACTTCAGATGCAAGTATAATCAACAGAATGCAGGAGATGGAAGAGAGGATCTCTAGCGTTGAAGATACAGTAGAAGAAATAGATTCATCAGTCAAAGAAAACACTAAAGCCAACAAAGTCATGAACCAAAATGTCCAAGAAATTTGGGACACCATGAAAAGACCAGACCTACAAATAATAGGGGTAGAAGAAGGAGAAGAATACCAACTCAAGGGCACAGAAAATATATTCAACAAAATCATAGAAGAAAACTTTCCCAACTTAAAGAAGGAAATGCCTATGAAGATACAAGAAGCCTATAGAACATCAAACAGACTAGACCACAAAAAAAAGTCCCCTCACCACATAATAATTAAACAATTAAATGTACAGAATAAAGAAAGAATATTAAGAGCAGCAAGGGAAAAAGGCCAAGTGACATATAAAGGCAAACCTATCAGAATAACACCCGATTTCTCAATGGAGACTTTGAAAGCCAGAAGGACCTGGACAGATGTAATGCAGACACTAAAAGACCATGGATGTCAGCCTAGACTAATATACCCAGCAAAACTTTCAATCATCATAGATGGAGTGAACAAGACATTCCATGACAAAGCCAGATTTAAACAATAATTATCCACAAACCCAGCCCTACAGAAAGCACTAGAAGGAAAATTCAAACCTAAGGAAGTCAGATACACCCTCGAAAACACAGGCAATAGATAAAGCCACAGCAGTAAACCCCAACAAAGAGAAGTACACACACATCACCACCAAAAAATAACAGAAATGAACAATCACTCGTCATTAATATCCCTCAATATCAATGGACTTAATTCACCGATAAAAAGACATAGGCTTACAGAATGGATACGAAAGCAGGACCCATCTTTCTGCTGCATACAAGAAACACATCTCAAATTCAAAGATAGACACTACCTAAAAATAAAAGGCTGGGAAAAGACTTTCCAATCAAACGGTCTTAAGAAACAAGCGGGTGTAGCCATGCTGATATCCAGCAAAATAGACTTCAAACTAAAATCAATCAAAAGAGATCAAGAAGGGCATTACATACTCATCACAGGAAAGATCCACCAAGATGAAGTCTCAATCCTGAACATTTATGCCCCAAACACAAGGGCACCCACATATGTAAAAGAAACATTACTAAAGCTTAAATCACATATAAAACCCCACACATTAATAGTGGGAGACCTCAACACCCCACTTTCACCAATGGACAGATCTCCCAAATTGAAACTTAATAGAGAAATAAAGGACTTAATTGATGTCATGACCCAAATGGACTTAATCGATATCTACAGAACATTCTATCCTAACAAAAAAGAATATACCTTCTTCTCAGCACCCCACGGAACCTTCTCTAAAATCGACCACATACTTGGCCACAAAACAAATCTAAACAGATACAAAACAATTGGAATAACCTCCTGTGTTCTATCAGACCACCATGGTCTAAAGTTGGATTTCAACAACAACAAAAACTACAGAAAACCTACAATCTCATGGAAACTGAATAATACCCAACTGAATCACCAATGGGTTAAGGAAGAAATAAAGAAAGAAATTAAAGACTTCCTAGAGATCAATGAAAATGAAGACACCACATATCCAAACCTATGGGACACTATGAAAGCAGTACTAAGAGGGAAATTCATAGCACTAAATGCCCACATAAATAAGCTGGAGAAATCTCACACTAGTGACTTAACAGCACACCTGAAAGTTGTAGAATAGGAAGAAGCAAAGTGTCCCAGGAAAAATAGATGCCAGGAAATTATCAAAGTGAGAGCTGAAATCAATAAAATAGAAACAAAGAGAACAATACAAAAAATTAATGAAACAAAGAGTTGGTTCTTTGAGAAAATCAACAAGATAGACAAGCCCTTATCCAAACTAACCAAAAGACAGAGAGAGAGCATCCAAATCAACAAAATCAGAAATGAAAAGGGGGACATAACAACAGACATTGAGGAAATCCAGAGAATCATCAGGTCATACTTCAAAAACCTCTATTCCACAAAACTGGAAAACCTAAAAGAAATGGATAATTTTCTGGATAGGTACCACATACCTAAATTAAATCAAGACCAGATAAACTATTTAAATAGTCCAATAACCCCTAATGAAATAGAAACAGTCATTAAAAGTCTCCCAACCATAAAAAGCCCAGGTCCAGATGGTTTCAGTGCAGAATTCTACCAGATCTTCAAAGAAGAGTTAATACCAATACTCTCTAAATTGTTCCACACAATAGAAACAGAAGGAACATTACCAAACTCCTTCTATGAGGCTACAATTACCCTGATTCCTAAACCAAACAAGGATACAACAAAGAAAGAGAACTACAGACCGATCTCCCTCATGGACTTTGATGCAAAAATACTCAATAAAATACTGGCAAACAGACTCCAAGAACATATCAAAACAATTATCCACCATGATCAAGTAGGATTCATTCCAGGGATGCAAGGATGGTTCAACATACGAAAGTCTGTCAATGTGATACACCATATAAACAAACTCAAAGAAAAAAAACCACATGATCATCTCACTAGATGCTGAAAAGGCATTTGACAAGATCCAACACGCCTTCATGATAAAGGTCTTGGAGCGATCAGGAATACAGGGAACATACCTAAACATAATAAAGGCAATTTACAGCAAGCCAACAGCCAACATCAAATTAAATGGAGAGAAACTTAAAGCAATTCCACTAAAATCAGGAACAAGGCTCTCTCCATACTTATTCAATATAGTACTTGAAGTTCTAGCCAGAGCAATAAGACAACATAAGGAGATTAAGGGAATACAAATTGGAAAGGAAGAAGTCAAGCTTTCCCTATTTGCAGATGACATGATAGTATACTTGAGCAACCCCAAAGATTCCACCAAGGAACTGATACAGCTTATAAACACCTTCAGCAATATAGCAGGATACAAGATCAACTCAAAAAAATCAGTAGCCCTCCTATATACAATGGACAAAGAAGCGGAGAAGGAAATCAGAGATACATCACCCTTTACTATAGCCACAAATGACATAAAATACCTTGGGGTAACATTAACCAAGCAAGTGAAGGACCTATATGACAAGAACTTTAAGTCCCTGAAAAAAGAATTTGAAGAAGATGTCAGAAAATGGAAAGATCTCCCATGCTCATGGATAGGCAGGACTAACATAGTAAAAATGGCAATCTTACCAAAAGCAATCTACAGATTCAATGCAATCCCCATCAAAATACCAACACAATTCTTCACAGAATTGGAAAGAATAATACTCAACTTCATATGGAAAAACAAAAAACCCAGGATAGCCAAAAGAATCCTGTACAATAACACAACCTCTGGAGGCATCATGATCCCTGACTTCAAGCTGTACTATAGAGCTACAGTAATAAAAACAGCTTGGTACTGGCATAAAAAACCGACATGTGGACCAATGGAATCGAATTGAAGACCCTGACATTAATCCGCACACCTATGAACAAATAATTTTTGACAAAGAAGCCAAAAGTGCACAATGGAAAAAAGAAAGCATCTTCAACAAATGGTGCTGGCAAAACTGGCAACATGTAGAAGGCTGCAAACAGATCCATATCTATCACCGTGCACAAAACTTAAGTCCAAGTGGATCAAGGACCTCAACATAAATCCAGCTACTCTGAACCTGCTAGAAGAGAAAGTAGGAAGTAGTCTTGAACACATTGGCATAGGAGACCACTTCCTAAATAGAACACCAGTAGCACAGACACTGAAAGAAACAATCAATCAATGGGACCTCTTGAAACTGAGAAGCTTTTGTAGAGCAAAGGATACGGTCAACAAGGCAAAGCGACAGCCTACAGAATGGGAAAAGATCTTCACCAACCCCACATCTGACAGAGGACTGATATCCAGAATATATAAGGAACTCAAGAAATTAGACATCAAAATGCCCAACAGTCCAATTAAGAAATGGGCTATAGAACTAAACAGAGAATTCTCAACAGAGGAAACTCAAATGGCTGAAAGACATTTAAGGAATTGCTCAACATCCCTAATCATCAGGGAAATGCAAATCAAAACAACTCTGAGATACCACCTTATGCCTGTCAGAATGGCTAAGATCAAAAACACTGAAGACACCTTATGCTGGAGAGGATGTGGAGCTAGGGGAACTCTCCTCCACTGCTGGTGGGAATGCAAGCTTGTACAACCACTTTGGAAATCAATATGGCGCTTTCTTAGAAAATTGGGAATCCATCTCCCCCAAGATCCAGCTATACCACTCTTGGGCATATACCCAAGGAATGCTCAACCACACCACAAGAGCACTTGTTCAGCTATGTTCTTATCAGCATTGTTTGTAATAGCCAGAACATGGAAACAACCCAGATGCCCTTCAACTGAAGAATGGATAAACAAAATGTGGTACATATACACAATGGAATACTACTCAGCAGAGAAAAACAATGACATCATGAGGTTTGCAGACAAACGGATGGACCTAAAAAAATCATCCTGAGTGAGGTATCCCAGACTCAGAAAGACAAACATGGTATGTACTCACTCATAACAGGATACTAGATGTAGAACAAGGATGACTGGACTGCTACTCACATCACCAGGCAGGCTACCTGGAAAACAGGACCCCAAGAAAGACACAGGGATCGCCCAATGACAGAGAAATGGAATGAGATCTACATGAACAGCCTGGACATGAGTGGGGGTAGTGAAGGGCGAGGGTCGAGTGAAAGAGAGCTTGGGTGAGTGGGAGATTCCAGCTGGATCAACAACAGAGAGGGAGAACAAGGAATAGGAGACCATGGTAAATGAAGACCACATGAGAATAGGAAGAAACAAAGTGCTAGAGAGGCCCACAGAAATCCACAAAGATACCCCCACAACAGACTGCTGGCAATGGTCGAGAGACAGTCCAAATTGACCTACTCTGGTGATGGGATGGCCAAACACCCTAATTGTCGTGCTAGAAACCTCATCCAACTACTGAGGGATCTGGATGCAGAGATCCATGACTAGGCCCCAGGTGGATCTCTGGGAGTCCAATTAGCGAGAATGAGGAGGGTTTATATGAGAGAGAATTGTTGAGACCAAGGTCGGATAAAGCACAGAGACAAATAGCCAAACAAACGGAAACACATGAAATATGAACCAATGGCTGAGGGGTCACCAACTGGATCAGGCCCTCTGAGTGGGTGAGACAGTTGATTGGCCTGATCTGTTTGGGAGGCATCCAGGCACTGGCACTGGGTCCTGGGCTCATTGCATGAGTCGGCTGTTTGAAACCTGGGGCCTATGCAGGGTCGCTTGGCTCAGCCTGGGAGGAGGGGACTGGACCTACCTGGACTGAGTCCACCAGGTTGATCTCAGTCTGTGGGGAAGGCTTTGCCCTGGAGGAGATTGGAATGGGAGGCGGGCTGGAGGGAAGGTGAGGGGGGCGGGAGGGGGGAGAACAAGGGAATCTGTGCCTGTACGTAGAACTTAATTGTATTGCAAAATAAAAATTAAAAAAAAAAAGAAACCCTAAAAAAAAAAAAAAGAAAATCAACAAGATAGAGAAAAACCCTTATCCAAACTGACTAAAAGGCAGATAGAGAATATCCAAATTAACCATATCATAAATGAAAAGAAGACATAACATCTGAGAATGAGGAAATCCAGGGAATCATCAAGTCATACTTCAAAAACCTGTGCTCCACAAAATTGGAAAATCTAAAACAAACGGAAAATTTTCTAGATAAGTGTCATATACCAAAATTAAATCAAGACCAGTTAAACAATTTAAATAGACCTATTACCCATAAGTAAAAGCCCATGGCCAGATGGTTTCAGTGCATTCTACCAAAGGATTGGTTTCAGTGAAATTCTACAAAAATTTCAAAGATACAATAATACAATGCTCCTCAAATTTTTCAACACAATAGAAACAGAAAGAACATTGCCAAATTATTTTTATGAGGCTACAGTTACCCTGATAGCCAAGCCACACAAAGATGCAAAAGAAAGAGAATTATAGAATAGTCTCCCTCATGAACATTGATGCAAAAAATACTCAATAAAATACTGGCAAACCAAATCCAACAACATATCAATAAATCATCTACCATGACGAAGTAAGCTTCATACCAGAGATACAGGGATAGTTCAACATATGAAAATCTATCAACGTAATCCATCATATAAACAAACTGAAAGAAAAAAAAACCTACATGATCATCACAATACATGCTGAAAAAGCATTTGACAAAATCTAACATCCTTTCATTATAAAGTTCTTGGAGAAATCAGGAATACAAGAAATAAACGTAAACATAATAAAGGCAATTTACAGGAAGCTGGTAGCAAACATAAAATTAATGGACAGAAATTCAAGGTGATGCCTCTTAATTCAGGAACAAGACAATACTGCACACTCTCCCCATATCTATTCAATATAGTACTCAAAGTCCTAGCTAGAGCAATAAGACAACAAAAGGATAGGAAAAGCATACAAATTGGACAGGAAGAAGTCAAACTTTATTTGGAAATGATAGGATAGTCTACATATGTGACCCCCAAAATTCTACCAGGGAACTTCTACAACTGAGAAGTACCATCAGGAATGTGGCTGGATAAAACGTTAATTTAAAAAATCAATAGTTCTCCTATATACAAATGATAAACAGGCTGAGAAAGGAATCAGAAAAACATTACCCTTTCTAATAGCCACAAATAATATAAAATACCCTGGTGTAACTCTAACCAAACAAATGAAACACCTGTATGACAAGAACTTGAAGTCCTTGAAGAAGGAAATTGAAGAAGATATCAGAAAATAAAAAAGATCTCCCATGCTCATGGACAGGTATAATCAACATAATAAAAATGGAAATCTTTACAAAATAAATTTACATATTCAATTCAATCCCCACCAAAATCCCAACACAACTCTTCACAGACCTCAATAGAACATTACTTAACTTCATATGGACAAAGAGAAAACCTAACATAGCCAAAACAATCCTGTACAATACAGCAACTTCTGGAGGCATTATCATCCCTGACTTCATGCTCTACTATAGAACTATTGTAATAAAATAAGCTTGATATTGGCATAAAAACGAACATGTGGACAAATGGAATCAAAATGAAGATACTGACATTATTCCACACACCTATGCACACCTAATTTTTTGTTTACAAAGAAACAAAAATTGTTCAAGGGAAAAAAGAAAGCATCTTCAACAAATGGTGCTGACATAACTGTGTGTCAACATGTAGAAGACTGCAAACAAATCTGTACTTATCACTTTGCACAAAACTCAAATCAATGTGTATCAAAAACCTCAACTGGATCAGGCCCTCTGGATAAGTGAGACAGTTGATTAGCTTGAACTGTTTAGGAGGCCCCCAGGCAGTGGGACTGGGACCTGTCCTTAGTGTATGAACTGGCTGTTTGGAACCTGGGGCCTATGCGGGAACACTTTGCTCAGCCTGGGTGAAGGAAGGAGGGGACTGGACCTGCCTGGACTGAATCTACCAGGATGAGCTGAATCCCCAGGGGAGTCCTTGCCCTGGAGGAGATAGAAATGGGGGGTAGGCTGGAGGGAAGGGCGGGGGGGGGCAGGAGGAGGAAGGACAGAAAAATCCGCGGCTGCTATGTAAAATTAAATTAAATTATAAAATAAAAAAACTCAAATAAATCCAGCTACACTGAACCTGAAAGAGGGGAAATTAGGAAGTAGTCTAGATTGTACTGACACAGGAAACCACTTCTTAAATATAACACCAGTAGCACAGACACAGAGAGCAACAGTTAATAAATGATACCTCCTGAAACTGAGAACCTTCTATAAGGAAAGGACATGCTGATGGGAGTGCTAATTTGAACAGCCACTCCAAAAATCAGTAAGAGGACTTCTCAGAAAACTGGAAATCAATCTACATCAAGACTTAGCTACACCACTCTTGGACATATTCCCAATGGATGCTCAATCATACCACAAGGAAACTTGCTCAACTAAGTTCATAGCAGCATTATTCATAATAGCCAGAACCTGGAAACAATCTATGCACCTCGACTGAAAAATGGATAAAGGAAATGTGGTACATATTCACAATGGAGTACTACTCAGTAGAGAAAAAAATGACATCATGAAATTTGTAGATAAATAGATGGAACTAGAAAATATCCTGAGTGAGGTAATGCAGACTCAGAAACACAAACATGGTAAGTGGATACTAGATGTAAAGCAGAGGATAATCTGACTACAACCCACATCTCCACAGAAGCTAGGACACAAGGCAGACCCAAAGAGGGACATAAGAATCACCTTGGGAAGGGGAAACAGAGATCTCCAGGAGTGAACTTGGGATATGGAGGGTCAATTGTGGGGTGGATATGGAGGATGAGAACATGACAGAATAGGGTGGTCTAGCTGGAGGAGTGATGGAGTGGGAGAGCAATGAAGGAGATATCTTGATAGAGGGAGACATTATAGGGTAAGAGAGAAACCTGGTGCTAGGGAAATTCCCAGGAATCCACAAGGATATCCCAAGATTAGATGATTAGCAGTAGTGTTTAGGGTTCCTAAACAGAATTACTCTGCTAATTAGATTGGTGAATACCCTGTCACCACACGGCCTTCATCCAGTAACTGATAGTAGCTGATGCAGAGATACACAACCAAGCACCAGGTTGAGCTCTGGGAGTTCAGTTGAAGAGAGAGAAGAGGGATTGTATGAGCAAGGGGGGTCAAGATTATGCTGGGGAAATCTACAGAGCCAGCTCAACCAAGCACAGAGGAACACAAAACTTTAGACCAACAGCTATGGAAACTGCATCGGGCCAGACTAGACCCTCTGCATACGGGAGACAGTTATATAGCTGGATCTGTTTGAGGGACCCCTGGCAAAGTGATTAGGATATATCTTTGGCTTTTTGGATCCAATTACCTATGGTTGGACACCTTGTTCACACTTGTGGCCGGGGATAGGGGCTTGGTTCTACCTCTACTGAATGTACTAGGCTTTGTTGTCCCACCATGGGAGAACTTTACTTTTTTCAGGAGGGGATGAAGGGTGGCTCAGGGTGGTTAGGCAAGGATCGGGGGTGCAGGACCAGGGATGAGAGGGGGATCTGTGTACGTAAAATGGTATGTAAAATGAATAAAATTTTGTTTTAAATAAAAAAATTAAGAGATGATCTTAATTAATGGCATTTCTTCCTTTTCATTCTTTCCTTCTTTCTGCCCATTTCTTTATTTTTTTGTATTGTTTTTAGAGACAAGGATTCTCTTTGTAGCCCTGGTTATTCTTGAACTCAGTCTGTAATAAAAAAATAAAGATTTGCATATGTGTAATTTTCTCCTCATTACAATTAGCCTCAGTTTTTCACCACTGGTGTCAGGGGTTCAGCAGAAAAGAGGAAAATCATTGTGTAGTACTCAGAGTGGTACCAAAAGAATTTCACTTTACTGGAAATAATATTAAACAGTGCTAACAACCATTTTTATAATTATATTAAAAGACAGAAACATGTTCTAGTATGATAAATATTCAATGTGTTCATGTCTGTTATCTTCAAAGAATTAATAAAAAATCATATCAAAAAGTGAAAAGGAGAGTCATACTAAAGGATTCTAAAGAATGGTCCCTATTGTGACGATCTATTTCATTTCACTAAGTTACAAGGAAGCACAAATAGAAATGTTGTGTAATGGAAATCAGAACAGTTAGGTCAGACCCACCTCTCTACTTCCTGTGGCCCACTCTATAATGTCTTCATATAAATGGAGCTGTTGACCATGTGGAAAATACGGGCTAAACTGTCCAATCTTCACCTTAAGTCCAAGACCATTTGGGAAATTCCAAATCTGGAAAATGTCATTCTCTGCCTGCAGTTTTTCTTTCTGTTTTGTTATCACTTTGTCCCCAACATTATAGGTGAAGTGGGTCTTCCTAAGAATGGAGTGCAGCTGAAAGACAGTCAACATTCTATAGTGTGTGTGTCCTTGCTTGAAGTCAGAAAATGTATTCTGATTTCATTATAAATACAACTTTATTGAAGGTGCACAGTTGAGAAATTGCAATGAAAGCAAGTGGATTAATAAAATTATCATAATGTCCCTAGAATTGCAGTTCTCTCAGTATAAACTACTAAACACAAATGCATACATACATGCAGACACCAAACATAAATATTAAATATACAGAAACACATACGCACACTCATACAGATACAGAGATACATATATAATACAGCCACATACTATTTTCTCACATGCAAGCCAAGACACACATGCGAACACAAAGACACACAAAATCACACTTATGCACCCAAACAGACACACAGAAAAAGAAACCCACAAAAAACATACACAGGCTCACACACACACTCACAAATTCATAGATATATACAGATACAAATGCACAGGGAGACATTGATGCAAACAAATTTATTCTGAAATCCAAAGAGAGACAGTCACACATACAAATACACACAGATACGCTGAAACAGAGATATACATGTGCACAATGGAATCCAAACATACACACAAATAACACACATGGACACATGTAGACACATGTGCTGACAAATACACACAGGAAGAGTCATACAGAAACACACACCTACTGGAAAAACATTGATGTAAGAAAAATTAACATTAAGTTCTACAAACAGACAGATATGCAGATAGACAGAAACACATTTATTCACATCAACACAGATATACACCTAGATACACAGAAACAAACACAAATACATCATAAACAATAATAGCCATCCATCCACACATATAGATACACATATATGTACTGAACAGAATCCTACCATTATTTTCTGTGTATTTTCCAATGCCTAGATTTGGGGCAGAATAAGCTAATAACACTGTAGAAAAGTATCCCCTACACTGATTACAACTTATTTGACAAATAATGAAGAAAAGCTTATCTTCCCATCAGAGAGATGATTAATGAAGAAGGACTCCTATGTTTCTAGTATTAGAACAGGGGTGATGATATTCAGGTCCTCTGTAAAAAAATCACTGATTTACCTTGATAAATTCTGTGTCCTACTCTAGTGCCTTTGCAATTGAGATTTATACCAACCACTAGATTTACTTTCTCAGGAGCAAAAATGTTCAGAAAGCTTTACATTTGGCAAAATATTTCCTAATCAACTAGAATGTGGCATCAGAGAGACTATTAAAGACTCTGACATTGATGACACCAAATATCATCCAATAGAAGAAACACTACCTTCAAGCAATTATATTGATGTTCTTTTACTTTATCCATTGTCTGAAGAAGATTCTCCTGGAAGAAATGGGCCACGATATGCACAGCATCATATATATCATAATTGCCATCATTAAAAGCCATGTCAAAAGTCTGTAATCCTAGCCATTCCAATGAGGCATTGGATGAGCAGTTCTTCAGTGTTTTACAATTAGAAGCTGAGACTTCACAGTTAAAGTTCATCCACTCCAGACTTGCCAGGTATTCATTTGTGGTGAGAGGGCTCAATGTCTGGAGAAAATTTTTAAAACCAGAAATCTCAGCATGATGGTGTGCAAAAGTTAGAGTCTTTTGAGATGAGTCAAGTGTAAAGTCTCTCATACTTGAAGTGACATCCCACTGTGAGGTGGTGACCCATATTTTCTGTATACCTAGAGATTCCCACATTCTAAAGCTCAAAGCTAGAGTACTATCTGTATCACCACAAATAATAACAACATTTGAGGATGATGTCATGATTTGCTTATAATATGTTTCAGCTCTTGACACATATAAATGCATGTTGGCTGGAATCATGTTCACAAAGGCAAAGCAGATTATATTTTCTTCCATCTCTCTTTTCAAATATGAGAGAAACTGGATACCATGATCATTGTCTGAGATGGTCAGCCCAATCCAGTTCCAGCTGAAGTGAATCATGAGAGAGATCATGGCCAGGGCTAGAGATGTGTCCTTGGGGGCCATCTGATACAAATAAGGAAATTGTTCATGATCACTCAGGATAGGATGGAAGGGTCCAAAGGTAAATTGAACGACCTGGGACACAGGGAAAACCATGAGGTAACATGCATTAAAATAAGTTGTTAAACGCACTTTTTGGCAAAGAGATCTTAAATATCCCCTTACCTGTTACTTATTCCCTTATCTATACTTCAAAAACAGTATTATGAAAGGCCCATAAAATCTCTGAATAGTACCCTTGAACTATGTAGTTTTACATAAGTGTAAGGTCAGTTTCTCCCTCACACTCTTCTCTGCATCTTGGAATGGCACCAATAGAGACAGGATTTCTTGCAAAACTACCACACAAAATCTCACCTGCTGAGAATTGTAGAGGTCCATTGTTTTCCCAACTACTAAATATTCTGCCAAGTTTGGTCCTAAAAGCAACACTGAACATATGTTCAGATTAACACAGTTATAATTAGGTGCATTATAATGATCTTTTACAGAAGATTGAATGATATCATATGCTTTTGACATGAACTTACAATCATCTGCTAGAAATCCAAATGCTAAAGACGTATTTGGTAAAATATCAGGGTTCCTGTTGACTTGATCCACTGAAAAAGCTAAGGCCAGTGCAAACTGATTGTTGTCATTTCCTCCTCTGTAAAAGGTTACAGTGATTAATAGGGACAGAGATTTAAAGATAATCATGTGTAATCAATACAAGGACTATCCTGTACTGGATGGTATTCCCAAGCACCCCCAAAGACTCAAACAAAATTTCTATGTTGGGATTTTGAGATGACATAAGAAGATGGAAGCTTACAAAAACATTAAAAGTTCATGAAAATACAGGCCTATAATTAAGAGGAGCCATAAGAATCTTCTACAGAGAGCCTTGTATATCTCTGGTTTTTTAGTTCTTTCTCAAAAGGTAAAGACAAGGCCCAAGACATTGACCAAACAGTAAACCTGATTGTGATTTCATTTTTAAATTATTGAGCAATATGTAAAATGCACATGGTGTGTGAATCATTGAGTTTATAGTATTTTCTTATGAAATTAACTGGATAGGGTAAGGCAATCTTGAATGTCAGATTATGCATGATAGTCAGGACAACATTTGGCTCTGTTACTTCCAATTCTTTATAATCAATGGGCAATATAGTTAACATATGCCATCCTGACAATCTTTATCTTTCTTCTTTCTGGTCTATGTTTTGTGGCCATAAAATCTTTTTTAAGGATTTGTTTTTGAATAAATTCAAATACCAGAGACAGATTTGGTAATAATGTATATCTGTATTCATTTATGGTAATGGATAATATTAATGCTCAGTTAATACATAAGAAGGGAATGGATTCCAGCTGTGGACTAAATGGACCTCAAATGCACAGGGATACACTTCCTTTAGGTCATGAGTGCAGAGATTACTACCTCTTTAGTATTGTTCACTTATTTTATGTTTACACTGCCATGTCATATATTCACACTGGGTTTATCTAACCAAGACAATTTTTTTTGTAGAAAACATTGTTTGAAGACCTTCTCAGGTACACTAACACAAGAATAGCATCCTATTAAAATTTGTATGTGCCACTACTACATGTTTGTAAAATAGAAGATTCTAAAAGGTAAAATGTATGAAAAAGTTTATGAAGTTTCATGTAAAAAAAATGAGTGACAGGTCAGTTGGAAGAGAATGATACCAGCTTGTGTTTATGTCTATGGGAAGAATAATAACTCCACTTTCTTCCTAGTCATTTCATACCATCTAACCAATAAAGATCAAATATACACAAAATTAAAATGTAGATAGTCTTGAAATTGGTAAAATAAGCAGATATAATGAATAAGATTACTTAAAGAAAAACAAAAGTAGTGAATGTGATGTAAGTGTCAGAGAATAGACAGATTAGACATATATAGAGAGAAGACACAGCTTCTTAAATAACGGTAAATGTGAGCTAGTGGGCAACACCTCTCTCCCTACCATCAATTGTAGCCAATTATCACATGCTACACTTGTCTCAGGCTAGTGACTAGGTAAGGAAGCAGACATCACTACTAAGGACAGCCACAGTTCTCAAAAAATGCAAACACATCATTTACAGTCCATACAATCCTTCTTTACTGTAAAGAAAGAGTGAATAAATGGACTTTGAAATTAAAGGCCAGTGATTATACATACATACAAGTGAAGAATGGGGAAACGGGAACACATATGAAGTTCAAAGTGGATAGGTTTCCTACTTTCCTTCTTGGTGCATCTTTAGAAGGCACAGTGTGACTACATGCAGATCATCTGAGAGAGTAACTGAACAGCTATATGAAAATTTTCTGTAGCTAGTGTGCCAAAAATATCATTTGCCCTAGCAATGTGTTAAAAACTACCCATTGATGGCATATCCATCAGCTGACTCTACTGTATGGCATTTATTTTCCCAGTTAGGATGGCATTCACTGAATTAGAATGAGGTTCCTTTTGATGAGACATCACCAGATATTGTGATATGGAAACTGTGAAGAGGCAGACTATATGTGATGCGACAATGTATGGAGTCCTTTCTTCACTCAGCTTCCAGGCTTAGAAGTTAGAGGGTAAGTGGGAGAAAAACAAAACACTCTCTGGACAAATTAAAAGTATAAAAATGGCATTGACTTTCTAAAAGAATTTGGAGATGTTTATTGATGTGCAGGTTGGGAGAACGAGGCAGAAATTTTAAGGCATTGCTCTGATCCTCATCCTCTGACCCCTCATGAAATATTCATGATGGCATCTATGTAAAAAGTATAAGGCACTTACCTTTCTTTAAAAGGTTGTATGAACTCTGTTATCTCCACTGGCCCATGTACTGTGTCAAGTACAAAGTCACATGACTGAAATATTCCATCCTTGTCTTCACTCTGCTTTGTTGTCCAAAAGCAACTGGGATGAATGGAACTTGACACGTGAAGTGAAATGTTCAGGAGCAAGAAGAGTAAAATCAAAGTGAACATTTTTTTTTCTGCTATAACCCTGAGACTTTTGGATTGTGACATGCCGTTCTTATCAGAACATCAAATGGGCACACAGACATCTCCACTTACTTTTATTTCTGTAACCAAATAAAAGGCTACTTATGTATCAGGATTCATTTTCTTTATTTGTGCATTTGTTTCTCACCTGTTGAGAATACTTTGAAACTCTCTTCCCTGGGGCTCTTTATCTGCTGTCCATAGTCCATGATGTACAATTTGGATGATAAATATATAGGATGATAGTTCAGCTAGTTTCATGACATCATTCATCTTTTTGGAAAGTAGAGACCCAGGGAAAATAACATTTTGGGAACGTTTGGTCCAATGACTGTCTCAGCTTTTTGTTAGTGTTAACAGCTTTAGAAATGATATCAGTGTATTTTGTTAGATTATCCACAGTGAGACATGCATTATTGGTTCAGGGGAACTCATAAATTAAGAATTTATGGTTACACACTGGGATTGTATCACAAAGTCCATGTCATGGAAAAGCAGCTTCATGTGTAGAGTAATTGAGTTAAACTCAGCATTCAGAGTGGGGCCTACTCTATACCAGTATCAGTTACAGAATATCTAACCAAAGCCTGTGATTCCATTGCCTTGAAAACCAATAACCAGTCCAAATCATTTAACTTTCTGGATCCTGCTGTTCTAAAACTATCCAGATCATCAAAGAACCATAGTTCATTTAAAAATTACATGTTGATTTTTTTAAAATATTCAAAGAGCTCAGAAAGAACATCTGACCTGTATGCCTCATTTCATATACTACATAAGACCTATCACTTCTCCTCCCAACCAATCATTATTCATGAGAAGATAAGTTGAATACTTCATTTCTAAACTAAGGTACTCCTCCATAATTCTCAGTCCTCACATGTGTTGACCCATTTTTTTCTTATTTATCTGTGATTTCCAATGTTGTTTTTGCTTGTTTTATAATACATTCGAGGCTACAAAGAAGTCTTATTGAGTATTTTAGAAGCAAGTAGAACCTTGAAGTAACCCTGTGTTTTATGTATAAATTCTTCTCATACAATTTTTCTGCTCATTTACTTCACTTGCATTCTGGGACCTGCACTGCCACTGTGATAATGTTCTGCTAAGTATGGGATAAAGAGCCTCTCTCAATGGATATGGACTGCAGAGGATACAGGACAAATGTAGGGCAAGTCTTTTTTGTGGGTGGTGATATGTCCTATTTAGTATTTGAGATGCAGCAAACAGGAGTACTGTTATCGTCTCAATACTTTTGTACATTTAATAATAAACATATAAAAAGTTCATGACCCATTGTTTTGTGATGAACTAGGAACAAAATTCCTAATCCCTTAAACAAATTAACCAACTACAAATTTGTCCATAAAAACATTCTTCTAAATAAAAATACTTTAAATCTTGGAAGCACATCATGCCTCTCTGCAATTATGCAAAGATTCAGAGCAATTACAATATGGTTTCCTCCAATTACCATGGTGATGATAATAACTTATGGGTACTATTTCTCTATACAAAATTCTGTTTTAACTTTTGTTCTTAAAGGCTCATGTGTTATCTTTCTCATGTTGTTTATCATTATTTACTTCAGCTGTGAGCACATTGACCAGGTCTGGATCTCAATAAGTTGAAAGTTAGGGCAGGAGGAAGGTGCTCTATGCTCCCAAAGGGGAAGAAATGAAGATGTACAGATTTTTTACTGCTAAGTATGTATAGAGTTTTCTACTTTCAGTGGTAGGGTTACTGCTTCTTATGAAAAGCTCTTGCAAGTTACTGTCCCTAATACCAGAGAAGGACACAACGAATGCTGTATTTATTTATTGTTTTATTCTTTGCAGGTCTCAAATATTAATATTATATTCATAAAATTTCTCTCATCTTCATCCTCCTGCTTAAACCCATATAAACCTAATCACACCCAAATTCATGAATTCCTTTTGTACTTTTATATGTATAGAGAGTTGTAAACATATACAGATACATATACCTTACTTATTCCATTTAGAGTTGTTTCTATTTCAATGTATTTGGGCTAGCATATTTGAATTAGAAAATATATCAGAGATCTGGTCCCAGTTAAGAAAAAGTCTATATGTCAGAGACACAGCATTCCTAAAAGAGACAAAGACCTCAGGAGACACTGAATGCATGTGATCTGTGATTTTAAAATGCACTGAGCAAAACTATGGTTTATGAATATGTATGGGAGTATTTTATTTGTACTGAAATGTGATTTTAATTGTATGTTAATAAATAAAGTTGCCCGGGGTTCAGAGCTATTAGAGCCATAGGAAGAGCGTGGCGGTGGTGGCGCACACCTTTAATCCCAGCACTTGGTAGACAGAGCTAGGTAGATCTCTGTGTGTAAAAGGATACAGCCAGCATTGGAGACACATGCCTTTAATCTCAATCCCAACCATAGAAGACCTGGAAGTCTTTACACACAAGCAGTGATTAGGCATGGGTTTACAACCAATGAGAAGGCAGAACCGAAAGTCTTTATAAAGACAAACACACAGGGAGTAGCTCCTTTTCGGAGAGCTCTCTTGGCTGAAGCAGGAAGGGTAAGGCTCTTAGTTCTGACCTCTTGGCTTTCTTCTCTGAATCGGATCTGTGTTTCTTATTTAATAAGACGGTTGGTTACATCTACATTTGGCACCCAACTTGACAAGAATCCATTAAAAACCGCTTAACTTGGCTTGGTGGCAGGTCCAGTTTCCCATTTGGGCGGCCGGCAGGTCCAGTTTCCTGCTTGGGTGGCAGGCTCCCTAGCCCGGGCCCAGGTCGGCTTGGCCTCAGGCCAGACTGACTGTAGCCCCAAGCAGTTAGCTTAAAGCTGGTGCTACAAACAACTCAGGCCTGCCCTGCAAAACAGGGCCCCTGCCTGTAAAGGCAATGCATGTGGTTGGAGCTTAAGGAAGCCAGAGCCAAGCCTTGACTGGGCTCAAGCAGGAACACGTGGCTGGATTCAAGCTCTTAGGCAGAACTTGTGGCTTCCCTCTCTCTCTCTCTCTCTCTCTCTCTCTCTCTCTCTCTCTCTCTCTCTCTCTCTCTCCTTGGATTCACACCTCGGACACTAGGTGGCTGTTTTGAAATTTCCTCAGATTTCTACTGTTCTATGCAGAATTGGTAAGTCACTTAACATATCCGATATTTTAAAGGAAACTATTTAAAAGAAAAATTTTTTGTCTCACACCTTTAATCCCAGCACTCAGGAGGCAGAGGCAGGCAGATCTCTGTGAGTTTGCGGCCAGACTAGGCTACAGAGTGAGTTCCAGGAAAGGCACAAAACTGCACAGAGAAACCCTGTCTCGAAAAACCAAAAAAAAAAAAAATGGGTTTTCTGTGTACATTGGAAGAAAATTGGGCTTTGTTTGCAATTTTAGGCAGTCTGACAATGGAACAACTATATGAGAAGGGTAACGTTGATCGAATTATGCAGTTTATTACAATGCTTATCCTCATTTTACTATTTAAAAAGATAGTAAACTTAAGTGCCAGGATGACAGCTTTAGAAAAACTTGTTAAACCTGTAAAAATTCAGACAGAAGAAATTAACAGTGAAGTTGCTTCAAGATTGGATCATAAGGTTACAGAAAGAAAGCCTGTTTTCACACGGTCACCCTTAATTTGTCCAGTAACCGTACAGCAGTTGCCTAATCAAAAACTACACAAAATATTTGGGCTCTAATTGAAATGTTAGATTTACGAAGGTTTAAGGAGGCAATAGTATCTTATGGCATGCGTTCCCCATATGTAAAGCAAATGTTAAACTCTTGGTCAACATATAATAGGATTGTACTACAGGACTGGCTGGAGCTGGCACAAGCTGTTCTTGAACCCAATCAGAGGCTTCAGTGGCTAACTTGGTTCAAGGATGAAGCTAAAAACATAGAAAAACAATGGAGTGATAAAGGAATACAAGTCTGCCAGGATCAGCTTATTGGAGAAGGTCAATATGCTTGAGCACAAACACAATGTTTATATGATGTCCAAACCCTAATTTTATGTCCAACAGCAGCTTTGAATGCATGGGACAAAGTTGAGGAACCAGGAAAAAAACTAAGTCTTTTACAAAGGTTATACAAGGCCCAAAAGAATCTTTCACAGATTTTTTTTTACAAAGACTGCCTTCAGCAATGAAGAGAATGGTCCTGGATTCAGAAGCTAGTCAGATAATAATTGAGTCTTTGGCCTTTGAGAATGCGAATGCAGCATGAAAAACAATAATCAGGCCGTTAAAGGCAAGATCTGCAACTTTGGAAGATTGGATTAGAGACACGGTTAATGTTGAGGCTCATGACCATGATGATATGTGGGTAGGAGAAGCAATTTTAAAAGGTTTGAGCAATGTTAAATGTTTTGGATGTGGAAAGCAAGGACATTTGAAAAGGGACTATAAAGAGGTCATTCCTAGAAACAATGTTTCTTCAAGGAACAATGGCAACAGAATGCCCCTTCCTTCTGGAGTATGCAGAAGGTATGGTAAGGGAAAACACTGGACCAACGAATGTAGATCAAAAAGGGACAGACAGGGTAATCCTTTGCCTCAGTATTTGGGAAACTCCCAGAGGGGCCTCATGCAGGCCCCCATAGCTAATCCAGTTCAAAACTTTCCTGCAGTCATAGAGGTAACCCCTACTCAGAGCAATTAAATAACCAAATGCCGATTGGAATAAATCATGCTGGTCAGGATGATGAAACAGAGTGAATAGAAAATTCAAGAGAAAACATAAAGAAAATTTTTGGCAAACTTCTATTAATGAACAAAGACCAAAATTAATGATAAAAATAAATGGTGTTTTGTTGTCTGGTCTGGTAGACACAGGTGCAGACGTTACCATAATTGCACCAGAATTTTGGCATCCGACTTGGCCTCTTCAGGAGGTAAACGTTCAACTGTTACGAATTGGGACATTATCTCAGGTGAAACAGAGTGCAAGATGGCTCGAATGTATAGGTCCAGAAGGACAGAGAGGAAAATTAAAACCATATGTGGCTAACATAGCTATGAACCTGTGGGGTCGAGACTTGTTGCAACAATGGAATACTCAGATTAACATCCCTCCAATCTCAGAAACAAATCATAAACTAGCATATGTTTCTGAGAGAAATATTAGAAGGTATTATTCTGAGTGGTCACCAGCCATCCATATTATAAAAGAACAGGGCACAACAAGCAACTGATGATCATCCAAAGACACCAACAGCTCTACTTTTAAAATGGTTAACAGACAAGCCTGTATGGGTCCAGCAATGGCCTCTAACAACAGAGAAACTCCAGGCTTTAGAAGAGCTGGTAAAACAACAGGTAAATGCTCAGCATATTGAAGAATCAACCAGCCCTTGAAATTCTCCTGTATTTGTTATAAAAAGAAATCTGGTAAATGGAGAATGGTAACAGTACTTAGATCAATTAACAAAGTAATTCAGCCAATGGGCTCTCTACATTCTGGAATTCCTTTGCCTACTCTGTTACCAAAATGATGGCCTCTCATAGTTATTGATTTAAAAAACTGTTTCTTTTCAATACCCTTACAAGAAAAAGACAGAGAAAGATTTGCTTTCACAGTGCCTACTTATTATAATTCTCAACTGGTGAAAAGATTTCAATGGAGGGTCCTCCCACAGGGAATGTTGAATAGCCCAACTCTGTGCCAATATTTTGTACAACAGCCATTGGAATGATACATAAAAAATTTCCTAAATCTATAATTTATCATTATATGGATGATATTTTACCAGCTGACTCAAATGCAGATACTTTAGAAAGAATGTTTGAAGAAGTCAAGAAAATTTTGCCTTGCTGGGGATTACAAATTGCTCCTGAAAAGATACAAAGAGGAGATTCTATTAATTATTTAGGATATAAAATAGAGCTACAAAAAGTTAGACCCCAAAGCATGCAAATTAGGAGAGATAGACTGCAGACTCTTAATGACTTTCAAAGATTATTTGGAGATATTTCTCATCGACGAACTATTGTTGGGGTAAAAAGTGATTAACTGCATAATTTGTTCAAAACCTTAGAAGGTGACAAGAACTTAAATAGTCCAAGAGAATTAGCACCTGAAGCTGAAAAAGAATTGGCCTTGGTAGAAAAGAAAGTACATGAAGGGCACGTGGATCATATTGATCCAAAGCTGGATTGCGTTTTGGTTATTTTACCTTCTAGGCATTCTCCTACAGGAATATTAATGCAGAGGGAAGATATTATATTGGAATGGATATTTTTATCAAATAAACCAAATAAAAAATTAAAAACTTATGTGGAAAAAATCTCTGACTTGATTTGGAAAGGAAAATTGAGACTTTGTCAATTAGTAGGAATAGACCCAGCAGAAATTGTTGTACCTTTAACTAAGAAGGACATTGAAAAATTATGGACAGAAAGTGAACCTTGGCAAAAAGCTTGCAGTAATTTTTTGGGAGAAATTAACAGCAAATATCCCAAAAGTGATAGAATTGATCTTATAAAAAGAGCTGATTGGATCTTGCCTAGAATTGTACAGGAAAAACCCATATCTGGAGTTTGTACATTTTATACAGATGCCAACAAACAAGGAAAGGCAGGTTACAAATCAGAAAATTTAAGTAAAGTGGTTCAAAGTCCTTATAATTCAGTTCAAAAATCAGAATTGTATGCTATTCTGTTGGTATTAATGGATTTTTCAGAACCTCTCATCATAGTAACTGACACTCAGTATGTTGAAAGAGTAGTATTACATATTGAGACTGCAGATTTTATCCCTGATGCTTCAGAATTAACTTCACTATTTATTCAATTACAAGATACAATCAGGAAAAGCAGTCATCCCTTATATATAACTCACATTCGATCCCATACTGGTCTGCCAGGCCCTCTAGCACAAGGCAATGAAGAGATTGATAAATTATTGATAGGAAATTGCTGGAGGCCTCAGAATTTCATAAAAAACCTCATGTCAATAGTAAAGATTTAAGAAAGGATTTTTCTATAACCTGGCAACAAGCCAAAGAAATAGTAAAGAAATGTCCTATTTGTTCCTTCTACAATCAAACACCATTACCAGCAGGATGTAACCCAAAGGGTACTCAAAGGATTGAAATCTGGCAGATGGACGTGTTTCATTTTGCAGAATTTGGAAAATTGAAATATGTAAAACATACCATCAATACTTATTCAAGATTTCAATGGGAGACAGAGCCAGGAGGATCTCTGTGAGTTCAAGGCCAGCCTGGGCTACCAAGTGAGTTCCAGGAAAGGCGTAAAGCTACACAGAGAAACCCTGTCTTGAAAAACCAAAAAAAAAAAAAAAAAGATTTCAATGGGCATCTGCTTTGAGTTCTGAAAAAGCTGATTCTGTAATCACTCATTTGCTAGAAGTTATGGCCATCATGGGTATACCTGCACAAATCAAAACTGACAATGCTCCATCATATGTCTCTGTTAAAATGAAAGTTTTTTGCTTATTACAATATAAAGCATATTACAGGCATACCACATAATCCTACAGGTCAAGCAGTTATAGAAAGATCAAACAGAACTCTAAAGGATATGCTGAATAAACAGAAAGGGGTAACCAAAACCCCCAGAAATAGACTGCATAATGCTCTATTAACTTTGAATTTTCTTAATGCCAATGAGAAAGGAACAACAGCTGCAGAGAGACATTGGATAATAGAAAAAACTACAGAATTAAATCAGCCTATATATTTTAAGGATGTGCTGACCTCAGAATGGAAACCAGGATATGTGTTACATTGGGGACACGGTTTTGCTTTTTTTTCTTCAGGAGAAGATAAGCTGTGGGTACCATCAAAATTGATAAAGGTTCGATTTGAATAAGAAAGACCTCTTAATTAGAGGAGGTGATAGTTCATCAACCAGCATGAACATTCAATTCAAACTAACTTATACCAGTAACACATGCCTTTTCATTTAATCAGATAATAACTTGCCAAAAAGGAACATCCCCAAAATTAGTCTTGGCAAAAGGTTTTTGTTTTTGTCTTTTAGGAGAATGAAGGTTAAGGAATCTGAAGAACACTGGACAAATGAAACAATTGAAGAAAAGGGACAAATCATCTATCCCAGGAAACAGTGAAACGGCGTATGGATATATATTATCTAAAAAATTTTATGTCTTCCTAAATGTTTGTTTCTGCTTTTCTCTAAAGATTTAACACTATTGGTCTTCTAATAGTCCCAGTTCAATTAAAATTTAAATCTGACTTTGGAGTTGGAGAATGGCTCTCTCCTTCTTTAAACTCAAGCATGTTGTTAAAAGGAAAATGCAAACTCCCTGTATCATGCCAGAATAAAAGAGCCATCTCTTGCTATGGGACAGGAGAAAAGAAAAATTAATTAAGGGACTATTCTATTACTAATCTCAACTCTTTGATTCTATTCTGATTCTTTAAACTTTTCTTAATGTATAAATTTTATATCAAAATTTACATGATTAATATATATAATATATATACCTTTTAAACTTTGTTAAGATATGAATGGTCATATAGAGTACTAACTAATTTTAGAAAAAAGGCTTCAATTAGCAGCATATATATGTCTTTGTGTTCGAGTCTCTTATCAGGTTTCTGCAGGAAGTCACGGCCAGGCCTAACATCAACTGAAGTCTCCAGGAAGAAGATGGGGCCCCACAACAACAACAATTCCATATGGACAATAATAATATCACTAAGCTAACAAACATCATCTACAGATCAGCTTTGAACCAGAAGGTGCTCAGAGCAATTTTGAGATGACTAGCTGAGATGATCCAGTCTCAAAGACTACTTGAATAAGGACTTGAGATAAATCCTGAACTTTGGCATTATACACAGACTGGATAATGAAGGATATAGTTACCTTTTCTAGAATTTGACAATTAATCTAAAATTTTTCTTTCAGGATAAAGATAACTTCGCCCATACCCAGCAGGAAGCAATTTTAAGAATACGACACCCACATTCCCAAAGAGGTGGTGTGGGGCGGGTGGTTTTTTGGTCTTTTTAATGGGTTTTGGGTCTGGGATAATTTTCATTGTTTAGGGAGCTTGGTTAAAAGTTGTTGTCAAGGGTTAGGAAAAAGGCTAAGCAAAGGAGATTAGATTTAAGGTTCTTATTTAAAAAAAAGAGAAAGAAGGAAAAGAAAAGAAAAGAAGAAAAAGACAATTATTAGTTTTAAATACTTTACATTGGATTGGATTGTTTTATATTGTATACAAATTATATATATTGAAATTGATATTGTTAGAATATGCTATATGTATATTTCTAATTGTACTTATACCATTCATTTAACAATGCAATTTTCTGAACCTTGAATGTTATTATTACCAATTATTAGGATATAAAGAAATGAAAGTTAGTAGTTAGACATTATAATAGAGCTTGTAGTCATATTAGATATGTTTTAAAAATTGAACAGATATATTTTAGACAGGTCATCTTCAAACCCTTCAGAGATCTACAGAATATGGCATTAAAATGTTTTAATAACTTAGAAAATTTTTCTTTATTGTTATGACTATGAGACATGTCGGCTCCTGGCAGTACCAATCTATTTCAGAGAAAATATGGGCATTGAAGAAACTGCATATGGAGTTAACTTTCATTGTGGCAAAATTAGCCAGTGGACAACAATGTATCCTCGAATCAACTGCTGACAAAATGGACAGACAGGACATGAAACAAAGGACAACTGATTCTTGCCAAAACAAGTGTGGTTATGGCTTTATCAAAAGACATCTTCTGAGGCCAGGACAATATGGCACCATCCCTGAAGTGGCCTTCGCAATTCGGAAAAGGTACAGTGCCCTTTTCTTCAAAGGCAGCTGAACAGGCAGTGGGCCAATGGCTTCTGATGTGCTATGGAACAGCAGCTGAAACAGTTATTCTTGAAGAATGACTAAGCTCACGCCTCTCAACAGTAGACTGGCATTTGATAGAGGGATGTGGAGAAGAATGGGATGCTGAGATGAAGCCATATATACATAGTCAAGAAGAATGGACAGCTGAATTAAAAAACCATCAACAATTTCCAGAATTTAAAATCCTGAATCATGACATGACACTAGTGGAATTCAGGTGTTTCTGGAACATGGACTGCTCTCACCCAATGTGAGGTTGAACTGTTGACCTTGTATACATCCTACTTCACAAATGAGTCTGTCAGATACGCTAAGATTATAGGCTGAAGATGATGCCCCAGCACTGCAGAGAAACCTCAGGTGACTGTCCAGGCAGCTGGCTGTTTCTGTCAACTCACAAACTTTTTGGAAGTTGCTTGCATGCACTTCCTGCTTTTATTTTTGTTAGCTAATATTATTTCCTTCTTGGGTCTCTGAAGGCTTGAAGATTAGTTAGTAGAGTTGAAGATTAGTTAGTTATAGTTGAAGGTTAGTTAATTATAGTTGAAGATTAATTAGGATAAAAAGTAAATTAGATACATTTTGGACTTACCAAAAT
Source organism: Peromyscus eremicus (assembly GCF_949786415.1). Classification (NCBI taxonomy): domain Eukaryota; kingdom Metazoa; phylum Chordata; class Mammalia; order Rodentia; family Cricetidae; genus Peromyscus; species Peromyscus eremicus. Next base: position 184,454,736 of record NC_081416.1, on the reverse strand, counting down.
AGGATAGATAATGAAATTATTTTCTCTGAATTTGTCAAATAAAAATGGACTAGACATTATTTAGGTATTTATTACTTGTATATATTATATATAGCTATTGTACTATTGTATATAGTTTTTCTTTTGTTAGTTATAACTTTTTTTTTGAGACAGGGTTTCTCTGTGTAGCTTTGCGCCTTTCCTGGAACTCGCTTTGGAGACCAGGCTGGCCTCGAACTCACTGAGATCCGCCTGGTTCTGCCTCCCGAGTGCTGGGATTAAAGGCATGCACCACCACCGCCCGGCTACCTTTTTCTTTTTAATAAAATAGAAAAGGGGAAATATGGTGGTATTTTATTTGTACTGAAATGTGATTTTAATTGTATGTTAATAAATAAAGTTGCCCGGGGGTCAGAGCTATTAGAGCCATAGCAAGAGCGTGGCAGTGGTGGCACACGCCTTTAATCCCAGCACTTGGTAGACAGAGCTAGGTAGATCTTTGTGTGTAAAAGGATACAGCCAGCATTGGGGACACACACCTTTAATCTCAATCCCAACCATAGAAGACCTGGAAGTCTTTATACACAGGCAGTGACGAGGCATGGGTTTACAACCAATGAGTAGGCAGAACCGAAAGTCTTTATAAAGACAAACACACAGGAAGTAGCTCCTTTTTGGGGGGCTCTCTTGGCTGAAGCAAGAAGGGTAAGGCTCTTAGTTCTGACCTCTTGGCTTTCTTCTCTGAATCGGCTCTGTGTTTCATATTGAATAAATGGTTGGTTACATCTACAAATATGTCTTCTGTGAATTCACCAGTATAAATCATTTCATCATAACCTCCAAAATATACTACAAAATCTGTTGTTTCCTGAAAACATGACCAATGATCTATCACAACAATAACCTTAAATAGACAGAAAATGATTCTTTGGTTTTGTTCCACATAGAGATAATGAGCATTATGAAAAGGAAGCATTGATATGCAGCAGTATTATTCAATTACATCCTCAACAACAAAATGCAGATACTCAAATGCTTCTTCAACACACTTAATTGAAATGTCCTGAAAATATCAATGCAGAATCTACACTAATCATACTTTCTTTCTTCATGAGTTGTAGATCCATGTGTGAAGTGTGCACAGTACTAGTATATCAGCACAGAGCAGAACCAATGCAATCATAAATCTGTGATCATGATGAACTATGAAGACCACCTGGGGATGGCTCTTGCCTGAATGGACTTGTGGTTTCTATGCATTTACATCTCTGTTTCTTGGGGTCTTTGTCAAGCACCATGACACTCCCAATGTGAAGGTCAACAACCAGAAACTCAATTACATCTTGCTTATCTCACTCATCTTTTGTTTCTTATGCCCCTTGCTCTTCATTAATCATCCTAACTCAGCTTCTGTACCCTACAGAAATTTGGAGTTGTATTCACTGTGGCTGTTTCCACTGTGTTGGCCAAAACAGTGACTGTGCTGATGGCTTTAATAATCACAGCCTCTAGACAAAGGATAAGGTATATTCTGGTTTCAGGGCACCTAACTACATTATTGCCATATGTACTCTGATCCAAGCTATTTTCTGTGCAGTCTGGTGAGGAGCTTATCCTCCCTCTATTGATAACAATACACATCTGAGTATGGCTACATTATCATTGTTTGCATTAAGTGCTCAGTCACTGGCTTCTACTGTGTCCTTGGATACATGGCCTGCCAGGCACTGGGGAGATTCACTGTGGTTTTCTTGTCCTGGAATCTGCCTAACACATTCAATGAAGCCAAGTTCTTGACATTCAGCATGCTGTTGTTCTGCAGTGTCTGGGTCAGTTTTCTCCCTTTGTTCCATAGTACCAAGGGCGATGTCATTGTGGCTTTGGAGATTTTCTCCTTCTTGGCTTCCACTGAAAGCCTGCTTGGATGCATCTTTATCCCCATGTGCTGCACAATTTTGTTAAAAATAGACAGACATTGTCTTCAAAAGATCAGAGAGAAATCATCTTCCTGAACTCGTATTTAATGAATTCTCACTCCATATATGTAGTTGGTTCATAGCCAAAAAATATTAGATTACATTGCAAGTCCTTTCTCTTATAAAATGACTCTCAATATTTTCTCTATTGATGTTGCCTAGCAATATCATGTTTAGTATTGTTTCCTACATTGTCTCTTATAACCTACTCAGCCATACATTTCATAAGACCTAGCCATTGGGCAATAGTGCAAAGTGGAATACTCTTCAGTGCTCTAAAATGCAGAAGTGTTCATAGTAAATTCAAACTTCTTATTTTAATACCTAAGTGAATGCTTGACTTTGTGCAGTTGAGGGGTGAGAGAAAAAGACAGGATATTTGTAAAAGAGTGAACATTTTGTCAATGAGAGTAAAGCAATATACTCCTTTCAAGAGGATAGGAGGAGAATTTTGATGCATCCTAGGAGTTAGAACAGAAGAACTTAGAAGAGAGTGGTATGTTTTGATAAACAGGTAGAAAGAACATTACAGAAGCTAAACTGATGTCTCTGTAGTTAATATCACATATTTATTTTACAGGGGTCCTCATATGTATCCCCAAGAAAATGCTATTCACAATCACTTGTATCAATAACTTGAAAGGATCAGATGGCTTCTTTGGGGCTTCAGGATTACCTGAACTCACATGTGTGCATAACCACACACACACACAAACACACAACTCAAGTTACCTAATAGTTTTTAAATATAGAAAAATATTACAAAGACTCTGCATTGAGATTCCACTTTTCAATAGGTTCTTAAGATGTCATCATTAGAAATAATCTACAGAGGAAGTATGAGATATGAGAAGAGATGATCAGGGCTCTCTTCATGCATATTCAAATTTAAATGTACTATAAAAGACACAATTAAGGAATTGATATGGGAAGAATAACTTGGCAAATTGGTCTCTTGTAGTGTGTATGAATTTTAGATGACTCTGACCATCAAAACTCTCTGAATTTCTCAAATTTCTATTTAAGGAAATCATGTGTCTTAATACAAATATTTTATAATAAGAGCTACAAAAGACTTATTTTTGTAGTATAAATATTCCTGGTCACATTTTCTAATGGTTAGTTTTCTCGTCCAAAAAATATTTTACTTTCATTTCCTGTATAAAGTTGTTTTCTAATAAGCATGCACTAACTACAGAGACAAGAATACAGCTTTGAATCATAAGAACTGGCTTTATGATTATTATTAGCTGTCAATTGGGTTGATGTTGATGAAATTCTAAATTTTAAATTTCTTATTAAATAAAAAACACAGAGCCAGAATTTTGGGTTAAAGCCAGAGAGAGATAAGAGGAATGGGACAAGCCACCAACAAAACATACCTCACCAACTTTGTAGCTTCCAAAGAGAGCTTCTTCTGTCTACTCATGCCTATATACCTTTCTGTTCTGTTTTCTCATTGGCTCTCTCAGTACAGCTACATCACTTCCTCTTCCTGCCCAGCTCTGTCAGTTCCTGTCTGTCTTTACAGAGATCCAGACCTCTATGGTTGTTCTGGGATTGAAAGAATGTGTCACCATGCTTGGCTCTGCTCTCTAGAGTGGCCTTGAACTCACAGGCATCCATCTAGACAGATTCCTACCTCACAAGTGATAAAATTAAAGATATGTGCTACCATTGCCTGATTTCTGTGTTTACTTATAACGGCTGGCTTTTTCCTCTGATCTCCATACAAGCTTTATTTATTAAAGCACAAAAAAATATCACCACGCATCAGCACAAAATATCACCATATTTCCCCTTTTTTGTCTCATAAAAAAATAAAAAAGTTGCCGGGCGGTGGTGGCGCACGCCTTTAATCCCAGCACTCAGGAGGCAGAGCCAGGCGGATCTCTGTGAGTTCGAGGCCAGCCTGGTCTCCAAAGCGAGTTCCAGGAAAGGCGCAAAGCTACACAGAGAAACCCTGTCTCGAAAAACCAAAAAAAATAAAAATAAAAATAAAAAAAATAAAAAAGTTATAACTAAGAAAAACTATATACAATAAGTACAATAACTATATACATATATACAAGCAATAAATACATCAACAGTGTCTAGTCTATTTGCATTTGACAAATTCAGAGAAAATATTCCATTATCTATCTTAACTTGGTGACTACAAATGTAACTAATTCACTCTATATCCTATCTCATATTACTAATAGAAAACTATCTTATTATGACTTTCAAAACTATACATTTTACAAGATTTTGGTGAGTTTCTTTTCTGAAATTTCTTAATAAGGAAAACTGAAACTACAGCTTTATAATCTTCCACTCCCTCAGAGGCCTGAGAAGGAAATAATATTACCTAGTAAAACAGGAAGTGCAAACAAGTGACTTCCAAAACATGAGAGTTTAAGAAATTGCTTTAATATACAAGGTCATAAATTGTGTAATCATCTCAACATGTGAAGAAAACACTTCTTGAAATCTTCAGTACCACTAAAATACTCAGCATAGAAGAAAAATATTAGGACAGCATGAAGGAACATATGACAAATGTATGTCAAGAATTAAAGACCAAAATAGAAAAACTGATAGTCTTTCCTATGAAAGAACAAAGGATGAAAATACACATTCCCCTGGAATAAGAGTAGGCCTCTTTGTATTCTTTTAGAGTAACAAGTCAGAAAAGAAAGTGAGTCAAATTATCTCTATGTCTCTATGTGCTAATGATTTTTTTTAATTTATTTTTTATTTTTTTTATTTTGCGATACAATTCAGTTCTATATATCAGCCACAGATTCCCTTGTTCTGCCCCCTCCTGCCCCCCTCACCTTCCCCCCATCCTGCCCCCCATTCCCATCTCCTCCAGGGCAAAGCCTTCCCCACAGACTGAGATCAACCTGGTAGACTCAGTCCAGGTAGGTCCAGTCCCCTCCTCCCAGACCGAGCCAAGGGACCCTGCATCGGCCCCAGCTTTCAAACATCCGACTCATGGCAATGAGCACAGGATCCGGTGCCACTGCCTGGATGCCTCCCAAACAGATCAGGCCAATCAACTGTCTCACCCACTCAGAGGGCCTGATCCAGTTGGTGACCCCTCAGCCATTGGTTCATATTTCGTGTGTTTCCGTTCGTTCGGCTATTTGTCTCTGTGCTTTATCTAACCTTGGTCTCAACAATTCTCGCTCATATATACCCTCCTCATTCTCACTAATTGGACTCCCAGAGATCCACCTGGGGCCTAGTCATGGATCTCTGCATCCAGATCCCTCAGTAGTTGGATGTGGTTTCTAGCACGACAATTAGGGTGTTTGGCCATCCCATCACCAGAGTAGGTCAGTTCGGACTGTCTCTCGACCATTGCCAGCAGTCTGTTGTGGAGGTATCTTTGTGGATTTCTGTGGGCCTCTCTAGCACTTTGCTTCTTCCTATTCTCATGTGGTCTTCATTTACCATGGTCTCCTATTCCTTGTTCTCCCTCTCTGTTGTTGATCCAGCTGGGATCTCCCACTCACCCAAGCTCTCTTTCCCTCGACCCTCGCACTTCACTACCCCCACTCATGTCCAAGCTGTTCATGTAGATCTCATTCCATTTCTCTGTCATTGGGTGATCCCCGTGTCTTTCTTGGGGTCCTGTTTTCCAGGTAGCCTCCCTGGTGATGTGAGTAGCAGTCCAGTCATCCTTGTTCCACATCTAGTATCCTGTTATGAGTGAGTACATACCATGTTTGTCTTTCTGAGTCTGGGATACCTCACTCAGGATGATTTTTTCTAGATCCATCCATTTGTCTGCAAACCTCATGATGTCATTGTTTTTCTCTGCTGAGTAGTATTCCATTGTGTATATGTACCACATTTTGTTTATCCATTCTTCAGTTGAAGGGCATCTAGGTTGTTTCCATGTTCTGGCTATTACAAACAATGCTGATATGAACATAGCTGAACAAGTGCTCTTGTGGTGTGGTTGAGCATTCCTTAGGTATATGCCCAAGAGTGGTATAGCTGGATCTTGGGGGAGATGGATTCCCAATTTTCTAAGAAAGCGCCATATTGATTTCCAAAGTGGTTGTACAAGCTTGCATTCCCACCAGCAGTGGAGGAGAGTTCCCCTAGCTCCACGCCCTCTCCAGAATAAGGTGTCTTCAGTGTTTTTGATCTTAGCCATTCTGACAGGCATAAGGTGGTATCTCAGAGTTGTTTTGATTTGCATTTCCCTGATGATTAGGGATGTTGAGCAATTCCTTAAATGTCTTTCAGCCATTTGAGTTTCCTCTGTTGAGAATTCTCTGTTTAGTTCTATAGCCCATTTCTTAATTGGACTGTTGGGCATTTTGATGTCTAATTTCTTGAGTTCCTTATATATTCTGGATATCAGTCCTCTGTCAGATGTGGGGTTGGTGAAGATCTTTTCCCATTCTGTAGGCTGTCGCTTTGCCTTGTTGACCGTATTCTTTGCTCTACAAAAGCTTCTCAGTTTCAAGAGGTCCCATTGATTGATTGTTTCTCTCAGTGTCTGTGCTACTGGTGTTCTATTTAGGAAGTGGTCTCCTATGCCAATGTGTTCAAGACTACTTCCTACTTTCTCTTCTAGCAGGTTCAGAGTAGCTGGATTTATGTTGAGGTCCTTGATCCACTTGGACTTAAGTTTTGTGCACGGTGATAGATATGAATCTATTTGCAGCCTTCTACATGTTGATATCCAGTTTTGCCAGCACCATTTGTTGAAGATGCTTTCTTTTTTCCATTGTGCACTTTTGGCTTCTTTGTCAAAAATTATTTGTTCATAGGTGTGCGGATTAATGTCAGGGTCTTCAATTCGATTCCATTGGTCCACATGTCGGTTTTTTATGCCAGTACCAAGCTGTTTTTATTACTGTAGCTCTATAGTACAGCTTGAAGTCAGGGATCATGATGCCTCCAGAGGTTGTGTTATTGTACAGGATTCTTTTGGCTATCCTGGGTTTTTTGTTTTTCCATATGAAGTTGAGTATTATTCTTTCCAGGTCTGTGAAGAATTGTGTTGGTATTTTGATGGGGATTGCATTGAATCTGTAGATTGCTTTTGGTAAGATTGCCATTTTTACTATGTTAGTCCTGCCTATCCATGAGCACGGGAGATCGTTCCATTTTCTGACATCTTCTTCAAATTCTTTTTTCAGGGACTTAAAGTTCTTGTCATATAGGTCCTTCACTTGCTTGGTTAATGTTACCCCAAGGTATTTTATGTCATTTGTGGCTATAGTAAAGGGTGATGTATCTCTGATTTCCTTCTCCGCTTCTTTGTCCATTGTATATAGGAGGGCTACTGATTTTTTGGAGTTGATCTTGTATCCTGCTATATTGCTGAAGGTGTCTATAAGCTGTATCAGTTCCTTGGTGGAATCTTTGGGGTTGCTCAAGTATACTATCATGTCATCTGCAAATAGGGAAAGCTTGACTTCTTCCTTTCCAATTTGAATCCCCTTAATCTCCTTATGTTGTCTTATTGATCTGGCTAGAACTTCAAGTACTATATTGAATAAGTATGGAGAGAGCCTTGTTCCTGATTTTAGTGGAATTGCTTTAAGTTTCTCTCCATTTAATTTGATGTTGGCTGTTGGCTTGCTGTAAATTGCCTTTATTATGTTTAGGTATGTTCCCTGTATTCCTGTTCGCTCCAAGACCTTTATCATGAAGGGGTGTTGGATCTTGTCAAATGCCTTTTCAGCATCTAGTGAGATGATCATGTGGTTTTTTTTCTTTGAGTTTGTTTATATGGTGTATCACATTGACAGACTTTCGTATGTTGAACCATCCTTGCATCCCTGGAATGAATCCTACTTGATCATGGTGGATAATTGTTTTGATATGTTCTTGGAGTCTGTTTGCCAGTATTTTATTGAGTATTTTTGCATCAATGTTCATGAGGGAGATCGGTCTGTAGTTCTCTTTCTTTGTTGTATCCTTGTTTGGTTTAGGAATCAGGGTAATTGTAGCCTCATAGAAGGAGTTTGGTAATGTTCCTTCTGTTTCTATTGTGTGGAACAATTTAGAGAGTATTGGTATTAACTCTTCTTTGAAGATCTGGTAGAATTCTGCACTGAAACCATCTGGACCTGGGCTTTTTATGGTTGGGAGACTTTTAATGACTGTTTCTATTTCATTAGGGGTTATTGGACTATTTAAATAGTTTATCTGGTCTTGATTTAATTTAGGTATGTGGTACCTATCCAGAAATTTATCCATTTCTTTTAGGTTTTCCAGTTTTGTGGAATAGAGGTTTTTGAAGTATGACCTGATGATTCTCTGGATTTCCTCAATGTCTGTTGTTATGTCCCCCTTTTCATTTCTGATTTTGTTGATTTGGATGCTCTCTCTCTGTCTTTTGGTTAGTTTGGATAAGGGCTTGTCTATCTTGTTGATTTTCTCAAAGAACCAACTCTTTGTTTCATTAATTTTTTGTATTGTTCTCTTTGTTTCTATTTTATTGATTTCAGCTCTCACTTTGATAATTTCCTGGCATCTATTTTTCCTGGGACACTTTGCTTCTTCCTATTCTACAACTTTCAGGTGTGCTGTTAAGTCACTAGTGTGAGATTTCTCCAACTTATTTATGTGGGCATTTAGTGCTATGAATTTCCCTCTTAGTACTGCTTTCATAGTGTCCCATAGGTTTGGATATGTGGTGTCTTCATTTTCATTGATCTCTAGGAAGTCTTTAATTTCTTTCTTTATTTCTTCCTTAACCCATTGGTGATTCAGTTGGGTATTATTCAGTTTCCATGAGATTGTAGGTTTTCTGTAGTTTTTGTTGTTGTTGAAATCCAACTTTAGACCATGGTGGTCTGATAGAACACAGGAGGTTATTCCAATTGTTTTGTATCTGTTTAGATTTGTTTTGTGGCCAAGTATGTGGTCGATTTTAGAGAAGGTTCCGTGGGGTGCTGAGAAGAAGGTATATTCTTTTTTGTTAGGATAGAATGTTCTGTAGATATCGATTAAGTCCATTTGGGTCATGACATCAATTAAGTCCTTTATTTCTCTATTAAGTTTCAATTTGGGAGATCTGTCCATTGGTGAAAGTGGGGTGTTGAGGTCTCCCACTATTAATGTGTGGGGTTTTATATGTGATTTAAGCTTTAGTAATGTTTCTTTTACATATGTGGGTGCCCTTGTGTTTGGGGCATAAATGTTCAGGATTGAGACTTCATCTTGGTGGATCTTTCCTGTGATGAGTATGTAATGCCCTTCTTGATCTCTTTTGATTGATTTTAGTTTGAAGTCTATTTTGCTGGATATCAGCATGGCTACACCCGCTTGTTTCTTAAGACCGTTTGATTGGAAAGTCTTTTCCCAGCCTTTTATTTTTAGGTAGTGTCTATCTTTGAATTTGAGATGTGTTTCTTGTATGCAGCAGAAAGATGGGTCCTGCTTTCGTATCCATTCTGTAAGCCTATGTCTTTTTATCGGTGAATTAAGTCCATTGATATTGAGGGATATTAATGACGAGTGATTGTTCATTTCTGTTATTTTTTGGTGGTGATGTGTGTGTACTTCTCTTTGTTGGGGTTTACTGCTGTGGCTTTATCTATTGCCTGTGTTTTCGAGGGTGTATCTGACTTCCTTAGGTTTGAATTTTCCTTCTAGTGCTTTCTGTAGGGCTGGGTTTGTGGATAATTATTGTTTAAATCTGGCTTTGTCATGGAATGTCTTGTTCACTCCATCTATGATGATTGAAAGTTTTGCTGGGTATATTAGTCTAGGCTGACATCCATGGTCTTTTAGTGTCTGCATTACATCTGTCCAGGTCCTTCTGGCTTTCAAAGTCTCCATTGAGAAATCGGGTGTTATTCTGATAGGTTTGCCTTTATATGTCACTTGGCCTTTTTCCTTTGCTGCTCTTAATATTCTTTCTTTATTCTGTACATTTAATTGTTTAATTATTATGTGGTGAGGGGACTTTTTTTTGGGGTCTAGTCTGTTTGATGTTCTATAGGCTTCTTGTATCTTCATAGGCATTTCCTTCTTTAAGTTGGGAAAGTTTTCTTCTATGATTTTGTTGAATATATTTTCTGTGCCCTTGAGTTGGTATTCTTCTCCTTCTTCTACCCCTATTATTTGTAGGTCTGGTCTTTTCATGGTGTCCCAAATTTCTTGGACATTTTGGTTCATGACTTTGTTGGCTTTAGTGTTTTCTTTGACTGATGAATCTATTTCTTCTACTGTATCTTCAACGCTAGAGATCCTCTCTTCCATCTCCTGCATTCTGTTGATTATACTTGCATCTGAAGTTCCCAATCGTTTTCTCAGATTTTCTATTTTCAGCATTCCCTCTGTTTGTGTCTTCTTCATTTTTTCTATTTCCCTTTTCAGGTCTTGGACTGTTTCCTTCATTTGTTTCATTGATTTTTCTTGATTTTCTTTCAGTACTTTATTGTTTTCTTCCAGGACTTTATTGATTTCTTCTAATTTATTTGCCCTTTCTTCTAGTTGTTTATAGCGTTCTTCACATTTTTTTGTCTTTTCCTCTACCCGAGCCTCTAGCTTCTTCATGATGTCATTCATAAGGCTATTTTCTTCTGCTTCTTCCAATTTCTGATATTCAGGTCTAGGTGTTGGAGGAGGGCTAGGGCCTGGTGATGCTGTATTGCTATTCATTTTGTTGTATGTGTTTCTGCCTTGACATCTGCCTATCTCCTTGTGGTTTGTTCTTGGCCTTATCCGCAAACTTGGTTCTGACAGAGCTGACAGATTCAGGAAGTCTCTCTCTCTTGTCCAGACGGGAGCTCTCGTGTCCAAATTGGAAGTTCGGGGCAGGATGGGAGCTCTTGTCCAGAAGGCAAGTCTGAGGCAGGATGGGAGCTCTTCTCTCTCTCTCTCTCTCTCTCTCTCTCTCTCTCTCTCTCTCTCTCCTCCAGAAGGGAAGTCCGGGGCAAGATGGGAGCTGGGGGCCGGCCTCTAAGTCTCAGGAAGAGGCTTGGGTCTTGAGCGGGTGGCCATGGGGGCAGGGCGTGGAGACTGCAGGGTCTGCCAGGGTTCTTGGGGAAGGGGATCCTTCCCGGTGGGGCTAGAAGAGAACCTGCCTGGTGGCCAGAATCTGGGGCCAAGTTGGGCATGTCTTCCCAGAGTGGCTGGTGCCCAGGGATGGGGTCCGGGGCAAGCTGGGGGACTCACCTGTGTTCCAGAAGGGAAGTCCGGGGCAAGATGGAAGCTGGGGGCTGGCCTCTAAATCTCAGGAAGAGGCTTGGGGCTCGGGCGGATGGGCATGGGGGCAGGGCGTGGAGACTGCAGGGTCTGCCAGGGGTCTTGGGGAAGGGGATCCTTCCCGGTTGGGCTAGAAGGGAGCCTGCCCGGTGGCCAGAACCTGGGGCCAAGTTGGGCAGGTCTTCCCAGAGTGGCTGGTGCCCAGGGATGGGGTCCGGGGCAAGCTAGGGCACTCACCTGTGCTTCAGAAAGGAAGTCCGGGGCAAGATGGGAGCTGGGGGGCCGGCCTCTAAGTCTCAGGAAGAGGCTTGGGGCTCAGGCGGATGGGCGTGGAGGCAGGGCGTGGAGACTGCAGGGTCTGCCAGGGGTCTTGGGGAAGGGGATCCTTCCCGGTGGGGCTAGAAGGGAGCCTGCCTGGTGGCCAGAACCTGGGGCAAATTTGGGCAGGTCTCGTGCTAATGATTTTGTACACGTACACGAGACCTTAAATATTCACTGTGAAACTTCTTCCATCTGATGATTACTCTCTGGAAAGTAGCAGATTGCAAAATCACTACAAAAATTAATTGCTCTTGTATATAACAGAAAGGATAACACTGGGGAATGTGTCAAGAAAGCAACTCCATTGCAGTGACCTCTAAAACATGAAATACCTGGGAATAAACATTACCAAGGATGTTAAGCCTCTTCATAGTGAACATCTTATAACACCAAGGAAAGAAACCAACAGACACTGAAAGATGGAATCTATCTCACATGCTTCTGGATTGATAATTAATATTGTGCAAATAATAAATGCCTATATAATGAACAATACACTGATATTCTGCACAATGTTCATCGAAATCAAGAAAAAATGGGACTATGAAAAAATTTCCTAAAATTCAAATAGAAAAACAGACTCTGGATGGACCAAGCAATGCACAACAAAAAGAACAAAGCTGGAGGTATCATCATATTTATATTCCATTACACTCTATTGATATAGTCACAGAGGATCTCCATACTGACACTACTATATACAAATATTTCAATGGGGTAGAAAAGCATAATTAGATTGCACAGCTATAGCTAGCTTAGCATTGAAATAGGTTTAAAAAATACTAATGGAAAAGACAAAACAGCTTAACCAATACTTTTGGGATCCTGGGAATAAAGGATTAGTATATCTAGAATCTAAAAGAATGTAAAATCTGAACAAGTTAGCTCAATTGTGAAAAGGTACAGAACTAAGAGTTCTCAGAAGATGAAACACATATGGCTGACCAATACTTAAGAATGTTCAACATCTTTAGCCACATGAAAATGCAAATTAAAACTACTTTGAAGATCAAATGGGAAGAGGGCTGGCAGGAAGGAAGAGTGAGGAAATGTGTAGAAAGATGGCTAAAATTAAAGGCCACTTGAGGAATATTGTGTCAACCGAATACAGTAGAAGCTTTCTAAATTATACACATGCCTAAAGGGGATATAAATAAATTCACTAAATAATAAGGGAGACAGAGACCCAACTAGCCATTTCATCACAATATGAAGTTGGGTCACATCTAATTAAATTGTTGCCTAAAGGGATCCCATGAGTGTCACCAAACAACCCAGGCTGTGGCCAGGATTATAGGTTGTTCTCCACAGACTGGTGGCAAGGACCAATTAATAAGACCTTCACAACAGATTAAACATGCAGAAGTTGATCTGGTGCCTTCATTGAGATTTCCATGTTCTGGCTATAACAAGCAGTACTCTAGTGTCTTTGATACTGAAATGTACTCTGGCCATTAACAAATGAGAATTGTAAATGCCAACACATCCAAAACCCCTTTGATCTATAGTGATGTCCTGCCTGCAAGATAGCTAGGGAAATGGTGGTGGTGCATGCCTTTAATCCCAGCACTTGGGAGGCAGAGCCAGGCAGATCTTTGTGAGTTCGAGGCCAGTCTGGTGTACAGAGCGAGATCCAGGAAAGGCGCAAAGCTACACAGAGAAACCCTGTCTCGAAAAACCAAAAAAAAAAAAAAAAAAAAACAAATTTGTAAGAGTAAGCAACCAATATCTGATTTGAATGCATAAATACTCAACTTGAGTGAAAATCATCAGAGACTAGATATTCCAGTTACCTACAATTGCTACAGTTCTTTAAAAAGCAATAAAATGTCTTGTAATTGCATTGTGTTATACTCTTAGATCAAGGTCAGTCATCATCAGATAATCTTGATTCTTCAACAGACAGGAAAAATACAGAAATCAACAGCCAGATATTCTAGTGAGAAAAAGAAAACTAAATTTAAAAGGGTTGTCTCCTTCACATATATACTTACAAGGCACAGAGAAGAGCATGGATGCATATATACAAAGAGTATAAAATCCAGAGGGCATTCAGGACACCAAAGAAAAAAGACCTTTTAAATAAACAGCATTGATATACAAAAGAAATAATAGGACCTGAGGGTATAAGAACAGTACTTACATGGATGTTTTCCCATTTGTGGTCCAAGACCTGAAAGTAGAATGAACACAAGCCTCCTCCCTAATTCAGAAGCAATCTTGAGTTGATAACCACCAGCTAATGAGAATTTACTTTCCTCCAAAGGAGCCTCAATAAGGAATTAAACTACTTTTAATTGTAGACTGGATGCCCAGAAATAGATGAAAACAGAAAATTCAGTCAATCTCATTTTTGGAAGTCCTCATCTCATAATGTTGTGTCAGAGTTCCCCTCGTTTCCCCATTTTTTTTAGCATATATATGTATACACGCACACACACACACACACACACACACACACATACACACACACACACACACACACACACACACACACACATATATATATAATATTTTAGGATATTCATAATGTATTTAAATATATATACACATATATATGTATACACACACATACACACACACACACATATGTATGATTTTTACGGAAATCCTCAATATGTAAATAAATGGGTCAGATTTCCACGATTTCTCTTGGGATTTTTTCCTTCTGTTTGCCCATTTTGACCAATTCCAATGTGTTACATAGACTTTATCTTAGTATATTTTTATTATTATCCCATAGAAACCTGACTGTTTTCGAATGAGTGATAGAAATGGGGTGGATTCAAATAGGAAGGGATGTGGGGAGAAGCAGAGGGAGGTGGAAACATAATCAGGGGACATTATTGCTGTGGGATGTTCTGTATGGCAAATGTGTTGCTCTGATTGGTTGGTAAATAAAACACTGATTGGCCAGTAGTGAGGCAGGAGGAAGTATAGGCGGGACAAGGAGGAGAATAAAACTGGAAAGTGGAAGGCTGGGTCAGAGACACTGCTAGCCACCGCGATGACAAACAGCGTGTGAAGATGCCGGTAAGCCATGAGCCACATGGCAAGATATAGATTTATAGAAATGGATTAATTTAAGCTGTAAGAACAATTAACAAAAAGCCTGCCACGGCCATACAGTTTGTAAACAATATAAGTCTCTGTGTTTACTTGGTTGGGTCTGAGCAGCTGTGGGACTGGCAGGTGAGAGAGATTTGTCCTGACTGTGGGCCAGGCAGGAAAACTCTAGCTACACATTATGTGAAAGAAAATCTGTTTTCAATGAATGAGAAAACAAGTGTTGCAGTATAGTGCTATGTAAAATTCAACTTAAAACATTCATTGAATTTCAATTTTGTGTCTATGCTTTTTGAGTGTGTTATCACTTTCTCATCTGAGTGTAGGTGTTTTTGGAAGACAGAAGAGGGTATCGGATCCATTAGAGCTATTGTGAATAGAAGGCTGTGGACTGTAAGATGTGTGGATAGGTTAGTGAACCCATCTCCTCTGGGAAAGCCACACATGATTGTAAATGCTGAGATATCTCTCCATATTTCTCAATATTCATTCTACCTATTTAATAAAACATCTTTCTGTCTTGTAAGTTTTACTCTTCTAACTTCCAGCATACAACAGGATTCTCTTGTCTTCCTCAGCAAAGGGGAAAATTAGTTTCATCATCTAAAAACATTCATTCACAAATTTTCTCTTGTTTTCTTTTACATTCAAAGTCACACATTCACTCAGATATCAAAAGAATTACTCAGAGTATTTTAAGTCTATTTTTGAATTAGAGAAAGAAAAGAACACATCCTCTATGTGCTAATATCCAAGAATCAGGTCTTGTGTAATAAGAGGTTGAGTGGAAGATTGTAGGCCAGGATGTACAGAAAAGTAGTATACATGGTATTTCTTGACATCATCTTTAGAAGACACAATGAGAATCACTAGCTAATGCATACATCTTGCATTGTATCAGAGTAGGTGGTTCTGTACAAACACTATAGTTATCAGTATCAATTTATGAAGTGGATGTTCAGGGAGATGTTTTACCCCTTATCTTTTCAAGAGAATTTCTCTCCGGTTTAAACAAAATTATGTAGCACTTGGGGATAAAGATGCATCCCAGCAAGCCTGCACTTGAGGACAAAATGGAGAAGACCTCCACTACCACCATGACCTTGCCCCTAGTGCTGTGGTAGACAGGGAGAAAGGTGACCCACACACTGCAGAACAACAGCATGCTGAAGGTCAGCAACTTGGCTTCATTGAATTTGTCAGGGAGATTCCTGGCCAAGAAAGCCACAATGAAGCTCCCAAAGGCAAGAGAGCCATGGTATCCCAAGACACAGTAGAATGCAGTAACTGAGCCCTTGTCACACACAATGATGATTTGGCCATGCACAGAGTGTGCATCAATGTTAATAGAGGGGGGAGAAACTCGCAGCCAGATTGCACAGAGAATAATTTGGATGAGGGTACAGATGGCAATGATGTAGTTGGGTGCCCTTGAAATCAGGAAGAACCTCATCCTTCTTCCAGGGGCTGTAACTGTGAAGGCTAGCAGCACAGTCACTGTTTTGGCTAACACAGTGGAAACAGCCACAGTGAATACAACTCCAAATGTGATTTGCTGCATTGCACAGGTAGCTGAGTTGGGTTGACCAATGAAGAGCAAGGGGCACAAGAAACAAAACATGAGTGAGATAAGCAATATGTAACTAAGATTCCGGTTATTGGCCTTCACAATGGGAGTGTCATGGTGTTTGACAAAGACCCCAAAAATCAGAACTGTGAATGCAGAGAACCACAAGGCCATTAAGGCAAGAGCCATCCCCAAGGGATCTTCGTAGTTCAGAAAGATCACTGCTTTGTGAATGCACTGGTCCTGCTCTCTGTTGGCATACTGGTCCTCTGGACACCTCACACATTTATCCACATCTGATGGAGAGAGAAAAGTATGATTAGAGCAGCTTCAGCCATTTATTGAGAGGATATTTCAATTAAGTGTGTTGAACAAGCATTACAATATCTGCATTTGTTTCTGAGGATGTAGTTGATGGACATTGCTGCATAGCAATGCTTCCTTTCCAAAATACTCATTCATTGTCTTTATGAGGAATGAAATCAAACAATCATTATGTTTTCTATTTGACAGTGTGTCGATGATGCCATTTTCTATATTATTTTAAGTACATTCTGAATACTATGATGAAAGGACTTAAACTGGTGAATTGACAGAGGGTAAAATCATTAAGCATTATTTTGCACAGAGTTTATTTTAAAGTATCAGATCCCATGGTTGTAGTGCCTCCTGATGTCTTTCTGTCTGTTTTATGCCCACTGTTCCTGTAATTGATGGAGACCATGTTTGCTATTTGGACATGCCCTGTGATGTGCTTTCTACTTTCAAATTACCGGCCCAAACCCATTGACATAGAAGAAATGCTAAACACGGTCAGTAGGGACCCTTGGAGTCTGCACAAGTCAAAACCAAGTTCTCAATGCAAAGTATATTTATTTGCATCAGAGGACTATTGCGGGATGACTCATCCCTAATGGGCTTGAGAGCCAGACAGCCCAAACAAGTAAAAAAGATACTTTCTGAGAGCCAGCCTGGGTCTGCTGAAGGGTCTTAGCAACAGCAGCTGAAACATGATCTGGAGATGACCTGGACCAATGAGAGGCAGCCATGTCACACCAGCAGATGCATATTCATCAGACCTCCCCGCAGGAAGGGGTGGAGGGTATATAAGGCTTGCCTCTTCCTGAATAAACTGAGCTTGTTGTTTCCACATTCTCTGGAGTCTATGTGGTTTGACTCTGCAGCTACTTGGCCCCCTCCCACAAAGGGAACAACAGCAAGGATCCTGCTACAGACAATGGCCAGGAAATCGGAGGCAAAATCAAGAGACAGAGAATGAAGGAGAAGGGTAAAGCAACAAGAGAGTTGGGGAAGGGTTTTAGGACAGGGAGGACAAAGAACTGCCTCTGAGTAGAGAGGACAGAGATGTGGCCTTTAGGAAAATGCCAGTTTATGAAGGAAAAATGGGAAACCCATGTTAGGATGAACTGTTTAATTTTGATTGGACACGTTAATTGGAAGAGCCACAAGGGAGTTATTGCTAGTTTAAGTTCAAAACTTTGATAGCTTGACCTTGATAGCCTCAGGAGGAGAAAGTGGCCAAATAAGGGAATAGACACTGGTGGCTAGCTTTAAGAATGTAGCCTCAGTTAGGGTTTCAATTGCTGTAAAGAAAAACATAACCACAGTAGTTCTTATGAAATTAAACATTTAAATGAGTGACTTAGAGTTCAGAGGCTCAGTCCATTATCATAATGGTGGGCCTTGTTGCTATTCAGGCAGACATAGGTAACATAAAGTAAGTTGTCTCATTGTGTATGGCTTAAGCATTTAAGTGGCCTTGAAGTCTGCATCCACAGTGACACACTTCCTCCAATAAGACTACACCTTCTCCAACAAGACCACATCCTCTGATGGGGCCAATTTCATTCAAACTATCATTGGAATCTAATGAATTTTATCAAGGCAAAGGGAACGGGCGAGAAGGGCAGGACTTGTTGTAGTCATATTTGCCATAATCAGCCTCACTAGAGTCCCTTCAGGATCAGTAAGTTGTGTGTGTGTTTGTTTATGTGTATGTTTGTGTACATGTAAAAATAACAACAGAGCTCAAATATGAGAGTGGTTGTGCTTATATGAGGAAAATAGGAGGATGAGAATGAGAGAAGGATGTTACATAAATATAATTTTTATGTTTTAAAATGCAAAAGTTAAATAAATCAAATAAATATGTCCTCAGTTGTATCCCAATCTGGCATTAGGAATGCTTTATCCCTGAGTCTTATTCATAAGAAGCAGTAACCCTATCCTGAAGGTAGAATCCTCTGTACATACTTATCATTTAAATGAGCTACCTCTTGATTCCACCATCTTTGGGAATAGACAACCACTTTCCTCCTTTACTAATATCCATCTATATGAGTCTCAGTTTATGTTAGTGTACTCAAGTGTGAAGTAGATACTGATACAATACCATGAGCACAATAAAAGAAGAAAATTCAAGCAAGAACGATAGCACAGAAGGTTTGTTGTGAGGAATAGTACCCCATCCATAAATTGTAATCTCCACCAAGGAAAGTTTATGAAATGAGGCTACACTTGCTTTGAATCATTGGATAATTGAATAGAATGATGATATGCTTCTAGATTTCAAGTCTTTTTATCTAGAACAGTGCATGTATGGACCCATGTATTTAGTTAATTTGTTTAGTGGAATGGAAAGTTGTCTCAGTTGTGAGGAAAAATGTACTACTCTTGCAGAAGAGCTGCATTCAGTTCCAAGAACCCATCTTGGGTTTCTCACAACTGGATGTAACTCTAACTACAGGGGCCTTGGTTGCTTCTCACATGCAACTGCAATTGTGTACATATAACCACATACATATAAACATAATTAAAGAAATGATAAAAATATTTTTGGCTAATTGTTGTATTTATTGTTGTAATACCCTTTACTCTTATATGTTTTTATATTTTAAACAGTTTCATTACAGTTTGTGTAATTAAATTGGAGTATGTTATATGTGTGAATGCACAGAGATCAGAACACGACCTCTAGGGGTTGGAAAACTCTTCCTACTATATGGGCCCTAGGGATGAATTCATCAGCAGATATAGTAGCAAGAGATTTGATTTCTGAATCATCTTAATGGCCATAAATGTCCTTTAAGGTCGTTCATTATATAGGATGACAGGCAATATGAGAGAAAGTCTATGTATCTGCTATTTTTCTGTAACCAGCTCTGAACAAATAATCATTTAAATCACATGAGCTGTGTAGGTGACAACACCATTTGAATAACTGTGGCTAGTTGCTTTCATACAAAATCATTTTAATCTCCTACTTTTTGACATTATTAACTGTGTGCTGTATATAAACAAATTGACTATAGGACTCAATACTTCTACATTATGTGCCAACACTTATCCAAAATTCCCTAGATTTCAAATCACCTTGAACCTTTGAAAAAGGGGGCTCTCTGGATATTGCTTGAAATCTTCTTTATCATATATCATCTTATAATTTTACAAGCAATTATTTCCACTCTTCATTAATCTTACAGAGGACTTAGATTTGGTTTCTAGTACCCACATAAAAGTGTCAATGGATCTGATACCCTAGTCTTTTCTCCATTGATTTCCTGCATGTACATGGTACCTATAAACTTATGTAAGGTCACAAACAGACATGGAAATAGAAAAAAAAATTAAATATTTATGACTGGAATCTAATCTACATGTAGTTTCAGGGAAGATTTTTCACTAGTTAAAACATTGTATAGAATTCTCTAATTTATTAGTTTGATTATGAAATATTTCTTTGAGAATGTCACTTACAATGGATTTTCAACGTTTGAAAGATGTATGTCATAGCATAACATGTTATTTAAAGTGACATTGTTAATGATCATAGTCCCATAAAAACTAACTGGAGAAAGTGATATGGTTTATTTTTACAGATGTCTTTTAGAACCTTTGATTATCCCAGTGTGTTTGGGAGAAGATTATCTATGTGAAGGATTTATCTCAGCAGTAAACACTCACTTGTCTCATTAGAAACTTCATTTTCTGGACAGGGGATGCAATCAAAACAGCAGGCTGCATTTCCCTCCTGCAAGAATTTTCTGAATCCAGGACCACAATCAGCACTGCACACAGAGGGTGGCATCTGAGGAAAATCAGACATATGCTGCTATCAGGAGTTTTACCAACGCCTTCCATAACTATATTACATTAGCATGCTAAAATATTGATAAGCTTATTTTACGTACACCAAATGAGTGACCACATTAAACTTAGTATGTTTTATAATGCCCAACAAGCAAATGTATGAAAACAATCTGATGTAAAGTTGAGTAGCTTCCCAATCTTAGAAAATTAGGAATAAAAAAGGGTTGTTTGCTGTGGGCAAACACCACAGAGTGCAAACTGATTTTTCTAGTTAATTTTCATTACGTTGACAGAAAGACCATTGAAAAGTTAGAGAAAACTCTAACTAAAATATTTCTCTCCAAGGAACTAGCTGCTGTCATATTATTTATGCATTTTATTAATGGGTAATTGATGTAGGAGTTCACAGTCCACTGTGGACAGTGCTGTCTCTATGCAGGGCTATTTTAGAGATCAAGCAGAGCAAGCCAGTAAGCAGTGTTCCTTCAGAGTTTAGTTGCAGTCTCCAGATTTCTACTTTGTCTTCCCTTTACTGTAACCCATGAACCTAATCAACCCTTCCTCCTCAGTTTGCTGATGGTCAGTGTTTAATCACAGCAACAGTACAGCAAGCTAGGATAAATGGATATCAGAAAGATGGGAAATATCTCTTCAAATCTCTAATAGAAACAAGAACTACAATAAATGCCACTGCAAAGCATGACAAACAAATTGTAAAGAGAAAAACAGCTAAATAGGCAGAGCCTGGTGCATTTCTGGTGAAGAAGTGTTGGATTGATATGTATGGAGCTTCAGGTGGAATGTTTCCTGAGGTCATAGTGTCTTACAAAGGCTGCAAATATTTGGGGAACTGGAATAAAAGTTAGATAGTTTAAGTTAATTAAGGGATTTCTTTAAGTTTAAATACAAAAACTTTGTATAATCAAAACCTGGTGATAGCAATCTATATACTGTTTTAGACAGCTGCTGATTGTTACATACTCACTTTGCATCCTTTGTACAATACTGAGTTGTATCAAAATCACATGGCCTCTATCTCTTTCTACACAATATGATTATGTACAAATATTCCTTTTTGTTGTGGTTTTCTTGAAACAGGGTCTCACAATGTATTGCTGGTATACCTCAACTACATATATAGAGTAGGTTAACTCAGATGACACAGAGATCTGCCTCTCCTGCCTTCTGATTGCTGGGTTTAAAGGTGTATGCTACCACTGGGCACATTTCTTCCCTTATGTCTGTATTTCATGTTTACCATTTCTTCTTGTACATGCTAAGATTAAGGGCAATTTTCAAGAGGAGTGGAGAAAATGTATATCCTTCTCCAATTTCTTTTTTAAGAAATTATTTATTTTACTTACCAACCACAATTGCCTCTCCCTCCATTCACCCTGTTCCCTCTCCACACCTCCTTTCTTCCACCCTATCTACTCCTCAGAAAGGGTAAGGCCTCCCACAGGAGTCAACAACGAATGGCATACCAAGTTGAGGCAGGACAAATTTCTTGCCCCCTGCATCAAGGCTGAGCAATTAATCCCACCATAGGGTATAGTTTCCAAATCCTTCTCGTGTACCAGGGACAGACCTTGGTCCCACTGCAAGGGCTGCAAACAGACTCAGCAATATAATTATCATTATATTAACATTCAAGGGGCTTAGGTAGATACCGTGGAGGCCCCCTAGCTGTAGGTTTAGAGACCCTAAGCTCCTACTACTTGGGTCAGCTTTCTCTGTGTTTTGCCCTGTCATTATCTTGACCCCACTTGCTGAAATAATACCTCTACCTCTATTCAACTAGACTGCCAGAGCTTGGCCCAGTGCTTGCCAATGAATCTCTGCATCTGCTTGTATAGTTATTGGATGAAGATGAACTCTTTTAATAGAGTTCATGGGGGAATCTGCTGTTATCTTGAAGGGACCTTTTGAAGAAATATGTTTCTCTCTCTGCAGCCTTCAGTTTCCTTTCTTTACTTCTATAATTCAAGTTTTAAGTAAAATATGTGATGGGAAGATATCTTTTATTGATATGTGTTTAGAATTTAAATGCCTCCTGTCTCTAGATGTCCACATGTCTCCCTATATTGTGGAAAATTCCCATTATATTTTACTGGATGTACTGTTGATGTCTTGGTAAGTCCTTCTTCTTCTCTTCTGCTCATTGTTTGTAAATTTGATCCTTTAATCCTATCCCCCTGGTCCCATATATCCTTCACTTGTCCTTATTTTTACCTTTGTCACAGTTTCAGTTTCCTAATTCTTTTGCCTTGTCTTCAAGTCTGCCATCTTGTCTCCAACTTGAAATATTCTGTTAGTGAAAATTTTTATTAGGATATTTATTATTTATTTTCCTTTCTTTACATATTTTAGTTTGATTTTTTTCATTTGTTTATACCTTTTCAAATGTGTTAGTCACATGCTCACTCTCAGTTCCTCATTGTATACAAGTTTTTGTGATCTCATTGTATTCTTCTGGAGGTGATTTGTGTCCTCTTTGATATTCTGGAATACTGTTATAATCCTTCTTTGAATTCTTACTTTAGCATGTCTTTGAACATACTCACATTTAAGCTTCTGACTCTGACATTTGGAGTTGTATTGATTTGCTTTCTTTATATTTTGTTCCTCTTTTCTGCATAGAAAATTTTATATCTGGGAGTAGAGCACTGTTTGCATTGTTCCTAATCTGCTGTACGCCTCCAGTGGATGTTTTTTGTAATGCTCAAGTGAACTTGATTAGAAAACACTTGAAATTTCATTGCTGCTCTCTGAATGGATAGAAAGTGCAGTTTCTGTACCTTCGGCTCATATGTCCTCTTCCCTGATAATAACTTTCCTTGTCATTCTGAAAAAGAATATTTTTGTAGATTTTATACTATCTGGTCTTCATGAGAGACAACTTTATATCAAGCTTGAAGACTTTTCTGAAGTTAGCTTCTTTAAATTTCAAGGTACTTTATAGTCGGGAAGTTGGAATAGGATACCATAAAACTACCCCCATCCCAAATCATACCTATATCATGCCATAGACTTATAGTAGAATAAATCATTTATGAATTTTCAAAAACCATTTATTTTGCTAATAATACTTCCTCACCACACACATAAGGAAATTAGACACACCCTTGTTTGTGTGGACTGTGAAAGAATTAGTGGGACCAAGAAACATTTTCTACTGAGCAATTTCTTTTACACAGGACGTGCTTCAGGGACTAGAGAATTGGTTCAGCTATCTGTCACAATTCTTGACCAGGTAAAAGGCCCCAGTTTGATTTTTAGCACCACTGTGTGGCCCTGCAATGTCTCCATTTCGCAGGGATCCAAGTCTATATGCATGTATCTGCACCAGGCAAACCAGTGTTGCAGAGACTTATATGCAGACAAGACATCCATACACATTTAATAGAAAAAAAGGAAAAAAAGAAAAATGTTATCATTCATCGGGTATCTAATGTGTTATGAAAATATTATCTTAAAGTATAGTTAGAGATGTTGACCATTTAGAAGCTTGCTGGTAAAAAGGATTAAAGCAAATTATATAATAAGAAATAATAGTTTGCATGTGTTACTTAAAACCTCCTTAGATTTGGCCTCAGTCTTTCAGCATCTATGTCAAAGGTTCAGCAGAAAAAAGGACAATCACTGTGTAGTAATCAGGATGGCTTCGATAAGATATTGCTCACTTTGCTAGAAATAATAGAGTACAGTGGTAACCAATTTTCTTTATATATTAAAAACCAGAAACCTGTTCTAGAGTAGTAAAAATTCACTGTATGTGTGGCATGCATGTCTGAGACCCTCAAAGAATTAGTCAAATGTCACATCAAAACCTGAAAAGAGAAAATATAAATTAGAGGCTAGAAAATGCTTCTCAATGTGACAATCTATTTCACCACCTGACAATGTTACCACGGTGTAACAGAAATGAGTACAGTTAAGTCAGACCCACCTGTCTATTTCCTGTGGACCACTCTATCACATCTTCATATATATGGAGCTGTTGACCGTATGGGAAATATGGACTAAACTCTCCTATCTTCACCTTAAATCCAAATCCATTTGGGAAATTCCAAATCTGGAAAATGTCATACTCTCCCTGCTGCTTTTCTCTTTGGTTCATATTCACTTTTTCTCCAACAGGATTAGTGAAGTGAGTCTTCCTCAGAAAGGAGTGCAGCTGAAAGAGAGGCGGCATTCTATATTGTGTGTGCCCTTCCTTGATGTCAGAAAACATACACTGATTTCTTCTTAAAAGCAACATTATTGAAGGTGTCCCGGGAAGAAATATAATAAAAGTAAGTGGATAAATGAAAGTATCATAACATTCCTAGAATTAAAGTTCTTTCAGAGGAAACTACCAAAAAGAAAACCAGACATACAAACAGATACCAAACATTGATATAAAAAATGCACACACACAGAATGAGAGAAAGACACACAGACAGAGAAAGAGACTCACATCCCTACAGACTTTCATACATCATATAGCGACATACAACATACACACACTTACCTATACATATACTTGTCAGACACACACCTGAAAATACAGTCATAAACAGACAGACACATGAACACAAACAGACATACAGAAACCTACGAACACAGCCTCACAAACAAGTGCACACTTTTATAGACTACACACAAGGAGACGTACACAGATAAAAGCACCCACACAGAGAGACATTGACAGGCAAATTTATGCTCCCATCCAAAGAGAAATTGACAGACAAAGATACAGATAGACACACAGAAACACAGATACACAAATGTGATAGCAATATGCAAAACACACAAATAGTCACAAGCAGACACATGGTAAGAAACACACAGGGATTTATACACAGAAACAAACTTCCACAAAGAAAGGCACTGACACAAGACATTTTATGCTCAGTTCCACAGACAAGAGAATTGCAGATAGAGAGAAACACATATATACACAGCAACAAAAATATACACACAGAAACATACACCCATACACAGTGGGAACCATCCATACACACTTATAAATACACATGTATATTCTGAAATGAGTTATGGCACTGTTTCCTGTGAATTACTCTCAGAGTGCCAAAGGAGTTCTGCAGAGCCTACAGTGGGACAGAATCTGTTGAGAACACTTGTAAAAACCATCTGATACACCGATTACCACATATTTGACAAATGATGAACAAGGGCTCTTCTTCTTTTCATGGAAAGGATTAATGAGGAAGGACTGTTAGGTTTCCAGTGGGGGAGCAGAAGCAATGATATTCAGATGCTCTGTAAGATAATTACTACTATTCCTTGATAAATTGTGTTTTCCACTCCGTTGCTTTTGCATTAAGATTTATACCAACCTCTAGCTTACATTTTCAGAAATATGTCTATTTTATTAAACATTTACTAATCCAGTAAATCAGGGCATCTGACAGACTGTTGATGACACAACATTTCATCCAATAGAAGAAACACTACCTTCAAGCAGGTACCATAGTGTCCTTTCCCATCATCCACTTGTTGAAGAAGCATCTCATGAACAGCATGGGCCACAGCATACACTGCATTATATATGTCATAACTGTCATCACTAAAAGCCACGTCGAAAGTCTGTCTCATTAGCCATTGCAACGAAGCATTGGATGAACAATTCTTCAGTGTCTCACACTTAGAAGCTGAGACTTCACAGTTAAAGTTCATCCATCCCAGCCTTGTGAGGTATTCATCTGTGTATTTGAGAGGGTTCAGTGTCTGAACAAATTTTTTAAAACCAGAAATCTCAGAATGGTGGTGTGCAAAAGCTAGTGTCCCATGGGATGAGTCAAGTGTTAAGTCTCTCTTACTTGTAGTGACATCCCACTGTGAAGTGGTCACCCATATTCTCTGTATACCTAGAGATTCCCACATTCTAAAGCTCACAGCTAGAGTACTGTCTGTGTCACCATAAATGATAACTATATTTGTGGATGATGTCATGATTCGGTTATAATACATTTCAGCTCTTGACATGTATAAATGCGTGTTGCCTGGGATCATACTCACAAAGGCAAAGCAGACTCTATTTTTTTCCATCTCTCTTCTCAAATGTGATAAAAATTGGGTACCCTCATCATTGTCTAAGATGGCCAGTCCTATCCAGTTCCAATTGAAGTGAAGCATCAAAGAAACCATGGCCAGGGGTAGAGCTGTATCCTTGGGGGCCATCTGATACAGATAGGGAAATTTTTCATGATCACTCAGGATGGTATGGAAAGGTCCATAGGTAAGACGGAGGACCTAGGACACAGGGGGGCAGCATGAGATTGCATGCACTCCTAAGAACTTGTAAACACACTTTTTGCAAAGAGTTCCATAAAATCCTCTTAAATGTTACTTCTTTCCTCATCTCAATTTCAAAAAAGGAAATGAAGCCCCATCAAATCTCTGAAAAGCACCCTTGAACCACATTGTCTGACATAAGTGTGAGGCTAGTATCCTCCTCACACTCTTCTTAGCATCTGGGAGTGGTACCAACAGAGTCACGATTTCTTGCAAACCCACACCACAAATGTCTCACCTGTTGAGATCTGTAGGGGTCCTGGTATAGTGCAAACATTGCAGATGTTGCCAGGTTTGGTCCACTCAGCATCACTAAACACATAGTGTCTTTGAAACAATTATAATTAGGGGGAAATTTTCGATTTTCTTCAGATAAAGGCACGCGCCTGTATGATTTTGACACAGTCTTACAACTACCTTCAGGGAATTCAAATACGAATGACATATTTGGCAAAAGATCAAGGTTCCTGTTGACTTCATCCAGGGAAAAAGCTAAGGCCAATGGAAAGTATTTGTATTCAATTGATGTTCTGGAAAAGGGTATGGTGTTTATTAATGACAGAGATCTACAGATAATCCTTTGTAGTCAATAGAAGGAATATAATGAACTGGATGGTATTCCAAACCACCCCCAAATACTGAAACAAATGTCTTGTGCTGTGAGGTTGGAATGACATAAGAAGCTGGAAGTTTACAATGGCTTTTAAAATTCATGAGAGTGCATCTTCCATGAGTAACATGAGCCATTGGCATCTTCCACAGACAGGAGTGTCCATTTCTGCTTTGGGAGTTCTTACTTAGCAGATAAAGACAAAGACACAGGCTTTATCCAAGCAGCAGTCCTGATCATGTCTTCATTTTGGAATTATCAAACAATATGAAAAATACATGTGATGTGCGAACCAATGAGACTATGGCATTTTCTTATGATTTTAACTGACTTGGCTAAGGCAATCAAATAATGTTTTATGAGCACACAATAGTTTGTACATTTGGCTCTTGTGCTTACCATTATTTATAATCAGTGGGCAATCTAGTTAACATATACCCTCATATCCATTTTGTCTTGTTCTTTTATTTTTCTGGTTTATGTAACGCAAGTGTAAAATTTTTATTTTAAAGATTTGTTTTTAAATCAATTTAACTACCAGAGATGTATTTGGTAAAGGTATATGTCACTATTCATTTGCATATATGGACAGGACTAATGCTTATGTAGGCCATAGTGGGGAACGGATTATATGCTTTTGAATGATACCTTCTTCTAGAGCACACTGGCCTGAAATGTACGATGATATGCCTGCTCCAGATACTGAGTGCAGAGATAAAGGGCATTTACTACCTCCTCAGTATTGTTCACCTATTTTATGTTTTCACAGGCAAGTCATATATTCACACTTGGTATATCTGGTCAACATAATTTTTTTCTAGAAAACATCTTATGACTATCTTTCCACTTACACTAACACAGAATGCACATACTACTGATATTTGTATATGCCAGTATTAAATCTTTATAAAATAGAAGACTATAAAGTGTGAAATGTATGAAAGATTGTTTATGAGGGCTTTTTTGTAATAAAAATAAGTAATATACAGTTGGGTGTGAAGAATACCAACTTATGTTTCTGTTTATGGGAAGAATAATAACTTATGTTTCTTTATACTCAATTCACATCATCTGACCAATAAATATCAAACATACTTGTTCATTCTGAAGGATTCATTCAGAGTTAAAGACAATCTCATTTCCAGTTAGAAATTGTACCACTGTGTTTTCTTTATATATAAAAAATAAGATTTACCTATACATTTTTAAAATAAAAATTACTTTAATATTTCTTTATTACAACCTAGAAAAATACCATTGAAAGTTTCAGTATCACACAACAGGAATTTGTGAGTAGAATTGTAAAGCTCACACACTAACTCCTGCACACTAAACATTCAGAAACTTAAGTACCTGAGCCATTAGAGTGGCCCAGTGAACAAAAGTACTGTGTTTAATAACTGCCATCCACATTCTACAAAATGAAATGTGTATTATGCCCTGTTTGACAAAAGATGCATATATAATAAGCAAAATTACAAAAAGTAAGCATAGGAGGTAATTGGGATGTAAGAGTCAGAGAATAAACAATTTAAATATAAAGAAAGAAGACACATGTTTCTTACATAATGGCAAAGATGTGCAAATAGGTAACTCCTCTATCCGTATTCTCAAGTGTCCGCAAGTAACTCATACCACAGCCATCTCTCAGGGAAGTGACAGTCTCACTTTTCAAAGAATGCAAACATATTATTTACACTCTATAAATTCCTTATTTACTAAGTAGAGAGTGAAAAACAGAACTTTGAAATTAAAGGCCAAGCTTTGTACATGTATGTAAGTGAAGCACAGATAAATAGGGAAATATGATATTCACAGTGAACATGTCTCCTACTTCTGTTCTCGATGAGACTTCAGAAGACATAATGTAACCACATTCAGAGCATCAGAAATAGTAATTGTATATCTATGTGAAAATTCTCTGCAGCTAAGTGTGCCACAAATATTAATTGCTCTAGCACGTGCATTAGGACCTACACAGTAATGAAAGGACCATCAGCTGACTCTACTCTATGGTTGTTTATATGTACCATGTTAGAATGATATTAATTGAAATAGAATTGTGGTCCATTTGATTAGTCATCACCTGCTACTGTGCTACGAAAACTTAGAAGAGGAGAGCTATATGCGATAGAACAAGGTAGAGTCCTTTCTTAACTCAGCTCCAGCCTTATAAGTTGGAGTTGTAACTGAGAGAAAAACAAAAAACTCCCTGGACAAAATAAAATTAGAAAAATAGCATTGAGTCTCTAAAATATTTTTGAGTGTTGATGTACAGGTTGGGAAAATGGAGGAGAAGATTCAAAGCTTTGCTCTGATCCTCATCCTGTATCCCTCATGAAATATTCATGATGATATTTCATAAAACATACAAAGGAACTTATGTATATTCAAAACATTGTTGAAATTCTTTTTCCTCTGGCCACTGCACTGCTGCAAGGGAGAAGACACAACCTGTCACCAAGTCTCCATCTTTGTCTTCATTCTGCTTTCTTCTCCAGGAGCATCCACGATGAATGAAACTGGACACAAGAAGTGGAATGCTCATGAGCAAGAAGAGGAAAGTCAAAATGAACATATTTTCCAGCTGTATGCCTTAGCGGTATCAACTGTGACCAGCCATGCAGATAAGCACATCAAATGGGCAGTCATGTATCCCCATCTGCTTTGATTTCTGTGGATGGAGAAGAGACACCTGTGCATTTATGATGCTTTTTTTTCTGGTGTTTCCTCACTCCTTGAACAATCTCTGACACTTTCTACTCTGTGGCTCTGCATCTGATGTCAGCAGTCCATGTGATTACATTTGGTTGATAAATATATATGAGGAGAGTTCAGGTAGTTTCATGACATCACTCATCTTTGTGGTAATTAATGCCCCTGGCCGGATGCAATTTTGGGAATATTTGGGACCATGACTGCCTCATCAACCCATTAATGTTAATGCCTTTAGATGGGTTGTCGTGGATGTAATAGATGATCCACAGTGAGGCATGCATTATTAGTTCAGGAGGATTAAAAATCAGAATTTGTGGTTATACACTGGGCATTGTATCACAAAGTTCTTGTCAGGGTAAAGCAGCTTCATATTTGGAGCAATTGAGTTCCACACAACTTGTACAGTGGGGCCTATGCTACAAAAATGACAGGTCCAGAATATTTACCAAATCCTGTGTTTCTACTCTCTTGAGAACAACTACTCAGGCCACATTCAGAAATTTTCTGTATTCTGCTGTTCCAAAACTATCCAGCTCATCAAAGAATCACAGTTCATTTTTACATTTGATGTTGATTTTTAAATATTCAACAAGACCCCGAGAGAACACCAAACCACTGTTCCTCATTTAATATACTATATAAGACATATTGCTTCTCCTCCTCCCAATCAAACATTATTAATGAAAAGACAAGCTGCATATTTGATTTCTAAAACATGACATTCCTTCTTGATTCTTGCATCTCACAGATCAATACCCTTCGATAATCCATTTATTCTTCTTTATCTTTGATTTCCTACACTGTTTTTATTCACTTTATAATCCAGTAGTGGCTGCAAAGAAGACTATTTTGAGTATCTGATGAGCAAATAGAAACTGTGATGTGACCTCCTTATACTATTTTCCTAGTCATCTACTTAGTCTGAATTCTAGAACATGTACTGCCTGTGTGACAGTATTCTGATGAGCATGGGATGATGACCTCTTTCAGTGGACATGGACTGCAGAGAAAGTAGGAATGCATGGGGCAAGTCTTTGCTGTGTGTGGTGATAGGTCTTATTTAGTATTTGAGATGAGGCAAATGAGACTGCTGTCCTCTTCTAGAACTTATTGTACATTTAAATAGAATTATTTAAAATGAACATGACCTCTGATGTGTGATGAGCTATTCTGGGGTCCTAAGATATATGGAGGAATATAAAAGGAAGATTCTTTCATATGAAGACAGAGCAAATTCACTTTTCTTAAAGGGTGCAAATTAAAATTCCAGTGGTCCAGATTCAGGATTGTATCTAATTTTGTTTTGAGTGTAATACTGATTTTTAATTAACATACATCATAAATGGTTTTATTATGGCCATTAACACATGTGTAGCATGTCGTTTGTTGGTATTTGCCCCTCTATCACCCACATCTATTGCTCATGTAAATACTGATTCTATTTTCTTAGTTAGAACACCTTTATTTTCACTTTATTATGTATATGTGCTTGTTTAATTTATGAAACGTGTGATGTTTTCTTCATACTTACTTCACATATTATACCAGTCCCAATTCCTTCAGGCCCTCTGTTCTCAAATAATACCTCTCTTACTTTCTTCATGTCAAAACATGTGTATGTGTGTATATATGCACACCCAAAGAGAGAGGCACACTGTGACATCTAGAATCTGTGAAAAATCTGAATTTCCAGAGTCTGTCTCTTTAGTTATTATGACATCCTGCCCCATTCCCAGTTCCTGCTAATGACATCATCTACTTATTTCAGATTGGGGACAACTTCACTATGTGTATATAAATCCTGTGAGACTTTCATCTGAATTTGCATATGCCTAAGAGCATTCTGTACCCAGTAATCATATTTGTTAATTTTCATCATTGATTTAATCATTTGTGAATTGCATATAAGTATGGTGATATTTTATTTGTATGAAAATGTTATTTGTATGTTAATAAATAAAGTTGCCCGGGGGTCAGAGCTATTAGCAAGCCATAGGAAAGACAGGTGGTGGTGGCGTATGCTTGTAATCCCAGCACTTGGTAGGCAGAGCTAGGCAAGTCTCTGTGTGTTCAGGGATACAGCCAGCATTGGATATGCACGCCTTTAATCTCAATACCAACCATAGAAGACCTGGAGGTCTGTAAAGACAGGCAGTGACCAGGCAGTCATGTGGTTGAGTTTACAACCAATGTGAAGGCAGAATAGAAAGTCTATATAAAGACATTAACACAGGAACTAGCTCTCTTTTGGAGAGGTAGGACCATCAGAGGAGGAAGGGTAAGGTTTTTGCTCTTAGCTCTGACCTCTTGACTTTCTTCTTTGCATTGGTTCTGTGTTTCTTATTTAATAAGATGGTTGGTTACATCTACATATAAGTGATTTATTTAACGTTCTCTAAAATCAATGTATATGGTATAGTTTAAAATCACTTGGCCAGATGGAGGTGGCACACTCCTTTAAACCCAGCACTCTGGAGGCAGAGGCAAGTGGATCTCTGTGAGTTCAGGGCCAGCCTGGTCTATAGCATGAGTTTCAGGACAGAGAGGACTGTTACACAAAGAAACCCTCTCTGGAAAAGGTAAAAAAGAAATCACTGTGTATATATTTAATTGTGGTAATTAATGAAATGAACCATTTAAAATTCTGTAAATGAATTGGAAATATCAATAATGAATCTTTTTTATATAAAATAAAATCAACATTTTATATGAAGTATTTTCTTTATTTCCACTTCTGTTAAGGGGCATGAAGGTTGATTCCATATTTTCTTTATTCTGAATAATGCTGAAATAAACATGGGCAGGCAAGTGTCTATGTGCTGTAACTAAAGTTTTCCTGCCTGACCCACAGTCAGGACAAATCTCTATCACCTGCCAGTCCCACAGCCACTCAGACCCAACCAAGTAAACACAGAGACTTGTATTGGTTACAAACTGTATGGCGGTCGCAGGCTTCTTGCTAACTGTTCTTACAGCTTAAATTAATCCATTTCTATAAATCTATACCTTGCCACATGGCTCATGGCTTACCGGCATCTTCACATGCTGTTTGTCATCGTGGAGGCTGGCAGTGTCTCTCTGACTCAGCCTTCCACTTCCCAGCTTTATTCTCCTCCTTGTCCCGCCTACACTTCCTGCCTAGCCAATGGCCAATCAGTGTTTTTTTTATTGACTAATTAGCAACACATTTGCCATACAAAACATCCCCCAGCACTTCCCCCCCCTTTTTTTTTCAAAAAGGAAGGTTTTAACCTTAACAAAGTAAAATTACATATAATTTGGGAATTTGGGCGTAGCTTCTCTTACTACTTCCTGCTGGAGGGGGGCGCTGTATCTTATGGGGACACAAAGAAAATTTTAGGATTATGGAATAGTCCATGAGGGTGTATCATCTGAGCTAGTTGCCTTCAAACCATTCTGGATGTTGGATCATTTGGGCCATGGTGTCATCATTGGAGACCTTTCAGGGGGTCTTGGCTGGTCAAATCTGATGTATCTTAATCTGGAACAAATCCATAGCCTTTGGCTTTCTGTGGGAACAAAAGAGAATCTTTTCCAAAGCAACATATCTTTATATCCAAATTTTGAAGTCAAGGTATCTTTAAAGTATACATATTGGTTTAACTCAGCTTCCTTAACAACCAAATATCTCTCTGCAGTTATGAATCCCAAAGACAACACAATCCAGATTCTCTGTGTAATATTCATCTTCACGTGGCTTATTTTTTATATTAATTTTACTGTCTCTTTAAAGACTTTATTTTTTAAAACTGTATTTGTTTATATAACTGTATATATCACCTTTTTTGTCTCTTTCAAGCCTACGTATATTTCACACATTGTAAACTATTACATCTGAATCTGTCTTATTGTGAATCTATTGCCTTAAATTGCTGCAGCTGTGGCTTCTGGCTCTGCCCACCTCAGCTTCCCAACATGGCTACATTTACCACCAGCTCTGGGAGCTATCGTGGGTCTATGCTTTTAGCCAAGCAGTGTGTAGTCCAGAAACCTCTTTTTTGTTTTGTACCTGCAAAGGCTAAATCCACTATGCAGCTTAATGTGCCACTTGCAGAGGCCTCATTCCTGCCATACTGCAGGTCCAGCGCACATGCCAGGAGCCCACCAGTAGCTCAAACCAGCAGCTGCCGCTCATTTGAGAGAGACAATTAGGAAGCTGTTTTTAGCTCCGTTTTAGAATCTTTTTTCTCAGTTTTTAGGTGGAAACTCTTGCCACCACGTTGGACGCCATTTGTAACTAAAGTTTTCCTGCCTGGCCCACAGTCACTCAGACCCAACCAAGTAAACACAGAGACTTGTATTGGTTACAAACTGTATGGCTGTGGTAGGCTTCTTGCTAACTGTTCTTACAGCTTAAATTAATCTATTTCCATTAATCTATACCTTGCCACATGGCTCATGGCTTACCGGCATCTTCACATGCTGTTTGTCATCATGGCGGCTGGCAGTGTCTCTCTGACTCAGCCTTCCACTTCCCAGCTTTATTCTCCTCCTTGTCCCGCCTACACTTCCTGCCTAGCCAATGGCCAATCAGTGTTTTGTTTATTGACTAATTAGCAACACATTTGCCATACAGAATATCCCACAGCAATGTGCTTTGTTGACTTATCTACCTTCAGAAAGTTCAAAAGATGGTGTGGATGGACCTTAAGATAATTGGTACATTTACTGACTGAATTAGATATATGTGCTTACCACATTGAGGACCTTAGTTTTTACTCATATTAAAACAATGATGGGAATTCCCAAAACTCCTACATGCTCATTAATTTATTTGGTCTTTTTTTTAGCTATTCATTCTCACTGTAAAGTGGGACATCCTAACTATGGTTTTCCATTATTACAACTAAAACATTTGAATGTACTTTCACACTCACATAGTCTTATATGATTTTTAAAAAAAGGAAGTGTAAAATACTGGTTATATAGAAATCAGCATTACTGTTATATTTGTCTAAATTTAGGTTTTGAGGGACTACAAAACATTGGGTGAGTTTAAACAGTAGCTTTAGTTCAGCAAATTAAGGTTTTGGGAAATAGAACAGTACAGGAGAAAATGTGAATATGGTGTGAGTTGATCCTGGGTTCATATCCAGCCTTCCTCACATATTGGGCTCCTTGGGTTTCAACTCAGATTTATAACTGCCATTTTTTGTTTCGTTTTTTGTTTTTTTAAGATAAAAAACATAAAAAAGATGGTGGTAGTAAGTATGCCACCTAATAGGAGACAAGTGTTACTTTGTGTCTTTTGCTCTTAAGTAAAGACCTGGCACATAGTAAACATTTTATAAACACAGATGCCCCTCTCCAGTCCCTGTAGCTTCTTGACACCATACTGTGTGGGCTTTACAACAGTGGACTAGAGGGACATCTTTCACACCTGTACTGTGCTTATTCCCTGTCAAGTCTGTTCTCCACTGCTTTGAATTCAGCCAGATCCAGCTATGCCCACCTCACCCAGTGTGAGTAGGTAGCAGGGCCTTATGCTTTCCATCAGGAGTGTTGATTCCTGGGGCTGAACTGAGTCACCAGAGGATTCATATGGTAGTGTGGAAGTATCAAAGGCTCCTTGTCCCCTTGTACCACAAATCCACCATATTCTTCAGGCATGTTCCTTTACTTTTATTGTGGTTGTTTTAATGAGGTTTTATTGTTTGGTTGGGTGTTTTGTTTAATTTTGGTTTTTGTTTAAAGTCACAAGTTTAATTATTACTCAGGTAAAGACCCAAGGAGATTGTTAGCATAGAAGAATATTGTTGGGAAGCCTATTAATTCATGGTGCAATTCAGAGTTATTTAAATAAACCCTTGGCCCCTGAGCATAATTCAATAGCACAGTAATGAGTGAAGGGTGCATATATTCATGAAATAATAAATAAGGTGTTTATAGGCTTTCCACAAACTGAAAAAGAAATGGATTTTATCCACCTTTGTCCTTAAAGTAATCTAACCCACAAGATTATAGTTAAAATATTTGCATGGTGCTAATAAAAAAAAAACCTTCATTGCAAATGAGGTTCCTTAAATGAGAATGGACCTCACTCTGGGGAACACAGAAATTAAACCTAGGGCCAGCATCCCCACTATGATACAGCCCGTCCTCCCAGTCTGCTCTTCACCTTCAGATAACAGGAACCAAGGGAATCTAGTGTAGGAAGGATGCTTCCGAGGTAAAGTGTAGCAGGGAGAAGACGAGAGGGTGGGACAGAACTTGTTTGTGCAGTCTTCACAGAATGCCACGATGCTGACACACAGTCCCTGAAAGTCCACTTTCTTATCTCCCCAATACCTGACATTTGAAATGAGTTGCCTAGTTGCACAAGCCAGAGTGAAATGCCTGACAGGCAGCTTTGCTCCAGGCCCTCTCCTTCCCTGCATGGCACTCGTCTCCTCGTGAGACTATGAAGTTAAGGAAAGTGCCATGCTTGCCCTACTGTGTCCTATTGGAAACCAGACCTCAAACCAGCAGTATCTGCATTGCCTGGAAACTTGTTGAAATGCTAATTGCTGTTTTCCAATATTCTACCTTATTTATACTTTTGTCTACATGAGCCTGTGGAATTAGTAATGTTAATCTTCCATTGAAAAAGGAAAGCAAGCCGGGCGGTGGTGGCGCACGCCTTTAATCCCAGCACTCGGGAGGCAGAGCCAGGCAGATCTCTGTGAGTTCGAGGGCAGCCTGGACTACCAAGTGAGTTCCAGGAAAGGCGCAAAGCTACACAGAGAAACCCTGTCTCGAAAAACAAAAACAAAACCAAAAAAAAAAGAAAAGAAAAAGGAAAGCAGGTTTTCCCCACCCATGTGTCTTAGTCACAAGGGAATGCATGAGAGAGTCAGGAAGGTGCAATACAGACTGTCCATTTTAAAACTGAGGATGGTAATGTGTGATTTGACTGGGGAGAATGGAAGGAGAGGTCAATATCTGTGGATAGCCCATCAGTTTCTCTGACCACAGCGTCCTGAGTGTTTCCTAGGTATAGTTGCTCAGTTTCCTACTCAACAAAAATGAGTAGGAAATGAGTAAATCCTTGGAAAGGAAAAACAATCCACTTAAAGAAATGAATAAAACTGTATAAGATCTGAAATAGGAAACAGATCTATGAAGAAAACACAAAGCGAGGAACTTTTAGAAAAGGAAAATCCAGGTCAGCAAACAGGAAAACAAGAGATGGAGTAGAGAATCTAAGTCATTGAGATACAAGAGACAAAAGAGATACAATTATCAAAGGAAATGTTAAATCTAAAAAAGCCTTGTCACAAAACATCCAGAAACACAGGAACACTATGAGAAGGCCAAACTTAAGAGTAATAGGAATACAGGAATGATAAAGAATCCCATCACAACTGCCCACAATATATTTTTCCCAAAATCATAGTTTTCCTAATCTAGAAAGGAAAAGCCTACAAAGGTACAACAAAGTTTACAAAACACCAGATAGATTGTAACAGATAAAGGATGCCCTCACAATATAATCAAAACATTAAATATACAGAAAAAAGAAAGAATATTAAATAGTATGAGGAAATAGGTGAAGTAACATGTAATGTAAACCTATCTGAATTGCATCTGATTTTTCAATGGAGACTATAAAAACCAGAATGGTGTGGCCAGTTGTCCTGCAGATGCTAAGAGAGCACAGAAGTCAACCCATACCACTATACCCAGAAAAACTTTCTATCCTTATAGAAGGAGACAATGGGATGCTCCATGATAAATCAAATTTAAACAGTATCTACCCACACAGACAGTACTACAGAAGTTAATAGAGGGAAAATCCAAACAAGCAAAGCTAACCTCACCCATGAAAACACAAGAAACAAAATAATCTCTTACCAGCAAAATCAAAAGAAAGGAAACACTCACAAACATCACCACCAACAACAAACTACAACAACAAAAGAGAAATTAGCAATCATTTCCATTGATATGTCACTAGTATCACCTCCAGTATAAAAAGACACAGACTAACAGAATGAATGTGGAAAGAGTATCTGTCCTTCTGGAAATAATAATAAATATACCTCAAAATCAAAGGAAGTCATACCTTGGAGTTAATGGCTGGAAATTTTTTAAAGCAAAATGATGTAGAAAACAAGATAGGGAAGCATTTCTGACATCTAACAAACTACACTTCAAACCCAAATTAATCAAATGAGATGAGAAGAAATACTCCATATTTATATAGGAGAAAGCCATACAGATAACATTTCACTTCTCAACATCTGTTCTCTAAATGCAAGGTCACTCATATTATTAAAAGAA
The DNA here is from genome assembly GCF_949786415.1 of Peromyscus eremicus. Taxonomy (NCBI): domain Eukaryota; kingdom Metazoa; phylum Chordata; class Mammalia; order Rodentia; family Cricetidae; genus Peromyscus; species Peromyscus eremicus. The sequence goes on along the minus strand of NC_081416.1, from coordinate 184,416,635 downwards.
ACATAACTTAAAATGAAAGAAAAAGAAACATAACTGAAGCTTAAATCACGCATTGACTCTCAGACACTGATAGCAGGAGATTTCAATATCCTACTCTCTCCAAAGGACAAGTCATCCAGACAAAAGCAAAGCAGAGTAATTCTCGTGCCAACAGACTTTATAAATGAAAAACCTAACACATATCTACAGAACATTGTACTCAATCACAAAAGAATATTTCTTCTTTTCAGGACCTCATGGAACTTTTTCCAAATTTGACCAAATACTTGGTCACAAAGCAAGTTTCAAACTTTGCAAGAATATTGAAACAACCCTTGCATCCTAACAGACTACCACAGATTAAACCTAAACTTCAACAATAAGAGAAAAAAAATAAAGCATTCAAACTCACTGAAAATGAACGGCTCTCTAATCAATGACTAGGGGATCAAGACAAGAATAAAGAAATTAAAAACTTCATAGAATTAAATGAATATTAATAAAACATACACCCAAACTTATAGGACAAAGTGACAGTGGTGGTAAAATAGGGTTCATTCATCTAGCTGTTTACAAAATAAGTTGGAGAGATCTGATACTAGCAATTTACAACACACCTGAATGCTCTAGAATGAAAAGATGTAAGCATATCCAAGAAGAATAGACTCTAGTATAATCAAACTGAAGTCTTAATCTATAAGATAGAAAAGAAGAGAACAATAAAAAGAGTCAATGAAACAAAGAATTGGTTCTTTGAAAAAATCAACAAGATAGACAAACCCTTATCCAAACTAACTAAAAGACAGAATATTCAAATTAACATAATCAGAAAAGAAAAGGGAGACATAATAATAGACATCAAGTAAACCTGAATAATCATTAGGTCATATTTTAAAAACTTGTAATTAACAAAATTGGAAAATCAAACAGAAATGGACAATTTTCTCAATAGATACCTCTTACCAAGTTAAACAAAGATCAGCTAAACAATTGCAACACACTTACAACCCCTAAGAAAATAAAAGCACTCTTTCACAGTCTCCCAACCAAAAAACCCAGAGTAAGATGGTTTTAGCACACGGTTTTACCAGACATTCCAGTCAGAGCTAACACCAGTTTTGTTCCAATTATTCCACAAAATGAAAAACAGCAGGAAGACTGACAACTTCATTTTATGAGGCCACAGTCACATTTCAAAAAACACAAATAATTCAACCACGAAAGAAGATTACAAACAAATTCCCCTTGTGAACATAAATGTAAAATATTCAATAAAATATTTTCAAATTGAATCCAAGAAAACAAAATATAATTCAACATCAGAAAATCTATCAATGTAATTCACCATATAAAGAAACTGAAAGGAAAACACCATATAATAATGTCATTAGATGTTGAAATAACCTTTAAGAAAATCCAACAGCCCTTCATGATAAAAGTCTTGGAGAATGTTTTATTTTTTATTTTTTCAAAATCTAAGTAGGAAAGTGAGAGGGAATAAAGAAATGTGTAAATCAATCTTGGTTTCCAAAAACAGAGAATTTAATGAGGAAAATGTGGTATACAAGCAAGAAGTTTTTCAGTATTAAAGACATGAAGTTAGTTTTTGTGGGTTTTTTGGGGGTCGGAAATTAAATGCAATTAGAATAATCATATTAAGCAAATCATCGAACAAAAAAAAAACCACTTTTTTCCTCTCAAAAAAGTCTTGGGGAAAGTAGAAATACAGGGAACATACAGCGCACACACACACACGTCCACTGCTACACACAGACGTACTGAATCCATAGGAAGATACATAAATAATACAGCTACATACTCATTTCTACACACTCAGGTACATGCCCAGACACACAGATAAACATAGTAACACACATAGACAGAAAGGCATATACCTACAAACAGACAAAAAGAAAGTTAAACACACAAAACACATCCACAGGCCCACACAAACATGCATAGTCTCAGAAATACACGCAGAGTGAGAGAGATGCACATACAAACAACTACACAGAGAGACATTGACACAGAAAAATTTATGCCCATATCCAAGACATACAATACAAACAGACACATGCACAGCAACACAGACATATGAATGTGCAAGAACATACACAGAAACATGCAAAACACACACAGAGGCACATGCAAACCCATGCACTAACTAATACTCACATAAAGATACACACAAAAACAAACACTCATACAGAAAGACATTGCCATAAGGCAAATTTATGATCACTTCTACAAATAGGCAGATAGCTATGCAGCTAGGCAGAAACACACCCGTATATAAAGTAACACAGATACATACATAGATACACAGAAACACACTAACAAACATCCATGCACAGTGAGAACATCCATTCACATACAGAAATATGCATGTATGTATCGAAAAGAATCTTAGCAAATTTCTTATATAATTACTCTCCTAGATTTAAGTGAGGTCCCCAGAGCTTAGAGTGGGAGCAGAATCAGCTAAGGACACTTGTGAATACCATCTCCTACACTGATTAGAACATATTTGAGAATTGATAAATGAAGACCAATTTTCTCAACATGGAGAGCATTAATGACTAAGGACTGATATGTTTTCAGTATTAGGATGAAGTGAAGATATTCAGGTGTTTGTAACATAATCACTGATTTTCCTTGACAAATTGTTTCCTCCACTTAATTCCCTTTTGCATTAGAGACTTATAGGAATGACTAGATTTCCTTCCACAGCAGGAAAAATGTTTAGAAATCTATTTCATGAATATTTTTAATATAGTAGATTTGAACATCTAAGAGATTTTTAAGCACTATGACATTGAAGACACTAAATATCATCCAATACAGGAAACACTACCTTCAAGCAGTTAACATAGTTTTTTTTTTTTCCTTTGTCCGTTGACTGATTATCTTCTTGTTGAAGAAGCATCTCATACAGATCAGGGGCCACAGCATACACAGCATTGTATACATCATAACTGCCCTCAATAAAGGCCACTTTGAAAGTTTGGAACACTAGCCATTGTAATGAGGCATTGGATGAGCAGTTCTTTTTTTCTTTTTTTTTTTGGTTTTTTGAGACAGGGTTTCTCTGTGTAGCTTTGCGCCTTTCCTGGAACTCACTTGGTAGCCCAGGCTGGCCTCGAACTCACAGAGATCCGCCTGGCTCTGCCTCCCGAGTGCTGGGATTAAAGGCGTGCGCCACCACTGCCCGGCTGGATGAGCAGTTCTTCAGTGCCTTAGACTTAAATGCTGAGACTTCACAGTTAAATTTTATCCACCCAGCGTTGCCAGGTATTTATCTGGGTGTTTGAGATGAGCCAATATCTGGACAAAAAAATTTAAAACCAGAAATTTCAGCGTGATGGTGTTTTGTGGGAGTTTACTAAGCCTCTGTGTGTTTGTTTATGACCAAGCTGCTGCAGAACACAGGAAAACTTCTGTCTAGAGTGCTGTGCGAAAGCTAGAGTCCCAAGGAATCAGTCAAGTGTGAAGTCTATCTTATGTGTAGCATCATCCCACTGTGAGTTTGGGACCTATATTCTCTGTATACCTGGAGATTGCCACATTCTAAAGTTCACCCCTCCAGTACTGTCCATGTCACCATAAATGATAAGTACAATTGTGGATGATGTCATGATTTGGTTATAATATACTTCAGCTCTTGGCATGCATAAATGCATGTTGCCTAGGATCATGCTCACAAAGGTGAAGCAGATTGTATTTTTCTATCTCTGTTCTCAAATGTGAGGGAAATTGAGTAGCCTGATTATTGTCTGAGATGGCCAGCCCAATCCAATTAGTGTTTATTGTGGTCAAAAATCTACAGATGATCTTTTGTAGTCAGAGTGACAATCATCTTGTATTGGTCAATATTCTCAACCATCTAGTATGATTGAAACAAATCTGCTGTGTGAGGTTGAGATTAAATAAGGAGGTGGAAGCTTGCAAAAGCTTTAAAAGTTTATGAGAGTGCATCTCACATAAACAAGATAAGACTTGCATTTTTCACAGAGGGCTGTCCATCTTTAGTTTTTGAGTGCTTGCTCTGAAGGTAAATACAAGGACATAGCCTTGACCAAACAGTAAACCTGAATATGAATTCATTTTAAAATTTTTGAACACTATGAAAAATATGTGTAATGATTGAGCAAAGTTTCTGGTAATTTTAAGGAAAGAAACTGAATTGGATAAGGCATTCAAAGCATGACTGGTAAGTGCTCAGTAGTGTTTCTGGGTCAACGTTTAGCTCTTGTGCTTATAATTAATTGTAATTAGTAGACAATATAGTTAACATACTCCCTCATGTCCATCCTCATCTTATTCTTTTTTTCCTTCTGGTTTATCTGTTGCAGGCACAAAATGTTTTTTCAGAAGATTTATTTTTAAGTAAATTTAAATACCAGAGTGTATTTGGTAAATAAATGCATCTGTGTGTATGGACATGAGAAATACTCCTTGAGGCCATAAAAAAGCCATGGATTCCATAGTTTTGAATGACATTTGGCTCTAAAATGGACTGGCCTCAAATTCACAGAAATACACCTACTCTTTCCTGAATGCAGAGATTAAGTGCATGTACCCACTATTGTTCACTTATTTTATGTTTACAAAAGTATGTTCAATGTAAATATACTTGGTATATCTATCAAACATAAATTTTCTTATTGGGAGCACCCTTTATATATGTTTCTGTTACAAATACACAAAACTAGCATTGTATTGAGAACTAGAGGGTCATCTAGAAATTGCAGTGAGAATTGTTTGTGCCAGTATTACATATTTGCAAAATAAAAGAATATAAAGTGTATGCTGTATGGGAAATATTTATGAATTTTGAAATGAAAAATTGTTGACAAGTTAGTAGGAATAGAACAATAGCATTTTGTGTTTATATTTTTGGGAAGAATAATAACTCCCATGTCTTCTTACTCATTTTGTATCATCTGACCAATAAAACTCAAACTCAAACAAACATATTCATTATGAGTGATTCTCTCAGACTTAAACACAATCTGTTTTCCACTTAGAAATTGTACCAGTATGGTATCTTTATGTATAAATATATTTCTCTGTTCATTTTGAAAACAAAAAACGTTTTCGAATATTCTTTATTACCACATGGGGAAATGTCATTGAAATTTTCAGCAACAGTTAACAGGAATTTGAGATTATAACTTATGAATCTCAAACACTAACTCCTGCACACTAAACATTAAGATACATGAATGCCTTGAGCTGTTAGAGCTGTTACCCTACTGGACTAAAGAGCTATGTTTGAAAACAACTATCAGCAATACACAAAATCAAAATGTGTATTGTGCCCAAATTGGTAAAATAGGTAGCTATAATTAGTAAAACTACAGAAAGAGAAATGTAAGAGGTTAGTGTGATATAAGTGTCAGAGACTAAATAGCTTAGACATAAAGGGAAGAGACACATTCCTCTTAAAAAATGGCAAAGATGTACTGGTAGGTAGCTGTTCTCAAGTGCTGCCAAGTATCACATGCCACAGCTCTTACTCAGGGAAGTGACAAAGAGAGTAAACAGTCACCATGTTAGTGAAAGCTTTACACTTCAAAGAATGCACATATATCTTTTAGAGTCCACACATTCCTTCTTTACTCTGTAGAGAGAGTGAAGAACTAGACTTTGAAATCAAAGTCCAATAGTTACACATATATAAGTGAAATATGGAGAAACAGGAACACATACGAAGTTCACAGTGGACAGGTCTTCTACTTCATTCTTGATGCAGCTTTAGAAGGCACAATGTGACTACATGCAGAGCATTTGAGAGTGTAACTGAATATACATGCAAAAAGTCTCTGGAGCTAGGGTTGCTGTAAATATTAGTTGTCCTAGCACATGCATTGGGAGCGACATAATGATCTAAGGGTCATCACAGACTATTTGACAGTCATTTACTTACACTCATTTAGAATGATACTTTTGAATAGTATGGTGTTTCCTTCAGTAACACACCACCAGCTACTGTGCCGTGGAAACTGTGAAGAGGAGGGCTATATGTGATGGAATAAGATAAAGAGTCCTTCCTTCGCTCAGCTTCCAGCCTTTTAAGTAGTAGAATAACTCGTAGAATAACAGAACACTCTCAGGACAAATTAAAAGTAGAAAAATAGCACAGAGTCTTTAAAAGAACTTGAGGTCATTTCTTAGTTTTCAGATTGGGTATCAAGCCAAATACTCAAAGCATTGCTCTGACTCTCATAATCCTACCCCCAATGAAATATTCATGATGGCATTTACATAGAAAATATAAAGGAACTTACTGTTTATTAAGAATGTGGCTGAAATAATCTTTCTCCACAGGCCACTGCACTCTGTAAAGGATGAAGATACAACCTGTCAACAAGTCTCTATCTTTGTCTTTATTCTGCTTCATTCTCCAAAAGCATCTAGGAGGAATGATACTGGACACAAGAAGTGGAATGTTCAGGAGCAAGAACAGAAAAATCAAAGTGAACATCTTTGTCCTACTTGAAGCCTGGTCAGTATTTATTGTGAAGTGCTATTAAGATTAGCACATTATATAGGCACACATATATTCCCACCTGCTCTTTCTCTGTAGCCAAAGGAGAGTTTACTTGTGAGTCATGATTCCTTTTTTTCCAGGTGGTTCCTCTCCCCAGTGTAGGTATCTTGGACACTCTCTTCCCTGGGGCTCTGCATCTGATGTTCATGTAATTAAATTTGGTTGATTAATATGTCTGAGGGAGTTCAGCTAGTTTCATGACATCACTCATAGTTGTGAAAATTAAGGATCTTTGGAGGATGACATTTTGGGAAAATATGATCCCAGGACTGTTTAAACAATCTGTTTGTTTTAATGCCTTTAGAAATTATGTCAGTAGATTTTGCAGATGTTTCACATTGAGACCTACCATAATGATTCAGGAAAGACTCACAAAGACATCACTTCCTGTTACACATTGGGAATTGTATTATGAAGTCCCTGTCAGGGAAAAACAGCTCCATTTTTAGAGTAATTGAGTTCCACACAGCATGCACAGTGGGACCTATGCTACACCAGTAACAGTTACAGAATATCTAACCAAATTCTGTGCTTCCACTGTGTTGAGAACAAATAATCAGGCAAAATTTCAATATTTCCTGAATCCTGTTGTTCTGTACATATCCAGCTTATCATAGACACACTGTTACACATACATCACAAAAATGTTTTTTTAAGTATTCAACAAGATCCATAGAAATCTTCTGTCCTACATTTCAAATACTAAATAAGATCTCTCACTGATCCTCCAAACCAATCCTTATTAAAAAGAAGATGAAGTACACAAAGTGCTAGAGAGGCCCACAGAAATCCACAAAGATACCCCCACAACAGACTGCTGGCAATGGTCGAGAGACAATCCGAACTGACCTACTCTGGTGATGGGATGGCCAAACACCCTAATTGTCGTGCTAGAAACCTCATCCAACTACTGATGGATCTGGAGGCAGAGATCCATGACTAGGCCCCAGGTGGATCTCTGGGAGTCCAATTAGCGAGAATGAGGAGGGTTTATATGAGAGAGAATTGTTGAGACCAAGGTCGGATAAAGCACAGAGACAAATAGCCAAACAAACGGAAACACATGAAATATGAACCAATGGCTGAGGGGTCACCAACTGGATCAGGCCCTCTGAGTGGGTGAGACAGTTGATTGGCTGATCTGTTTGGGAGGCATCCAGGCAGTGGGACCGGGTCCTGTGTTCATTGCATGAGTTGGCTGTTTGAAACCTGGGGCCTATGCAGGGTCCCTTGGCTCAGCATGGGAGGAGGGGACTGGACCTACCTGGACTGAGTCCACCAGGTTGATCTCAGTCTGTGGGGAAGGCTTTGCCCTGGAGGAGATTGGAATGGGGGGCGGGCTGGGGGGAGGTGAGGGGGGCGGGAGGGGGGAGAACAAGGGAATCTGTGGCTGATATGTAGAACTGAATTGTATTGCAAAATAAAAATTTAAAAAAAAAAAAAAAGAAGATGAAGTAAATATTTGATTCCTAAAACATCATCTTTATCACCAAGCCTCAGTTCTAATAGTTCAAATCCTTGTGTTGACCCAATTCTTCTGCTTTATCTTTAAAGTTGTTGTTGCTCATTTTACAGCCCAGTAGTGGTTGTGAAGAAGTCTGTTTTGAGTATCTTAGAAGCAAATAGAAAATGGGGAGTGACCCTGTGTTAATGTGAAAATCGTTCTTATAACACTTTCCTAGACCTCTGTTTTTGTTTGCACTCTAGAACCTGTCCTGCCAGTGAGAGTGTCCTGATGAGTTTGGGCTGATGAGACTGTTTCAGGGATACGGTCTACAGTGAAGGCAGAAAAAAAGTAGGACACATCATTGCTGTGGTTGATGATGTGTCCTGTTTAGTATTTGAGAAGAGGCACCTAGGGCTAGTGTTCTCATGTTCTCTGATTGTCCATTTAATAATAAATATTTAAATAGTGCATGACCTCTGGTTTTGTGATGAACTATCCTGGGGGCCTAAGATGTGTGAATAGAACAATGTGACAAGAAGAGTCTTTCATAGGCAGATGGAAAATTCACATTTCATGGAGCAGGAAAATAAAAATTCCACTTGTTCATCTTCAGTGTTGTATCCAGCTTTGTTTAGTGTGGTATAATTATTATTTTTTAAAATTAATATACAGCATAAAGCATTTTATTCTGGCAATTCACATATGTGTAGCATGTCTTTTGTGGTATTTCCCCCCCTCTCACCCACATCAGTTGCTCATCTTATGATTCATTCCATTCCTCAATGTAAGAAGTTTCCTTTTAGCTGGGCAGTGGTGGCGCACGCCTTTAATCCCAGCACTCGGGAGGCAAAGCAAGGCGGATCTCTGTGAGTTCGAGGCCAGCCTGGACTACCAAGTGATTTCCAGGAAAGGCGCAAAGCTACACAGAGAAACCCTGTCTCGAAAACAAAACAAAACAAAACAAAACAAAAAAAAAAAGTTTCCTTCTGACTTCATGATATCTTTGAGCATATTGAATTAATGAGACCAGACTGATATTTTCTTTATCCTGACTTCACATAGTTCCCAATACCTATTTCCTTAAGGCCTTAAATTCTCAAATAATTCCTCTCCTACTTTAATTGTTTCCATGCATGTACATACACACATACACATATAAACTCACAATCATACACAAAACACACACCACACACACACACACACACACACACACAATTATATCTGAGTCTGAAAAGTCTGAATTTCTAGAGACCATCTGTTTAGGTAACATGATGACCTCCTAATTCATCCCAATTCCTGCTAATGACATCATTTAATTCTTGCAGGCTGAAGGACAACTCCATTATATCTAAATAAAACCTATGTGGCTTTCCTCTGAATTTCTATTATATCTAGAGAAGTCTGGACCCAATGATCTTATTTGTAAAACTTCATAATTTTCAGTCATTTAGGAATTACATAGAATCTATTTATTTAAACTTCTTTAAAATCCATGTATATGGTATAGTTAAAAATCACTGTGTATATATTTCTGTATGGTAATTCATGGAAGAAACTTTCAAAATTCTAAGAATGCATTGCAAATAGCAGTAATGATCATCATATGAAAATAAAATTACAAAATTTTAGCTGATTTCTTTTAATTTCCTCATCTGTGGACAAGCATCAAGTATGCTTCCATATCTAAAATATTCTGAATAACAATGAAATAAACATGGGCAGACAAGTATCTGTTATCTACACTTACTTATGTATTTTCAGAAGGTTCCATGAGAGATGTGGTTGGACCATAATGTAGTCCTATGTTTACTGACTGAAATAACATTGCTACATGCTTATTAATTTATTTGGTAATATTTTGTCATTCCTTTCTCACAGTGGTAAGGGATTACCATCTTAACTATGGCTTTTTATTTTAATAGCTAAAACAATTATGTATATTTTGTACTCATGTTGTCTTTCACAGTTTGAAAAAATTGAAGTTAAAATCCAACACTGGTTATAAAGATATTAGCCTACTAATTTTTTTTTTAACTTTTTTTTTTCTTCTTTTTTTTTTAATTTTTATTTTGCAATACAATTAAGTTCTACATACAGGCACAGATTCCCTTGTTCTCCCCCCTCACGCCCCCCTCACCTTCCCCCCAGCCCGCCTCCCATTCCAATCTCCTCCAGGGCAAAGCCTTCCCCACAGACTGAGATCAACCTGGTGGACTCAGTCCAGGCAGGTCCAGTCCCCTCCTCCCAGGCCGAGCCAAGGGACCCTGCATAGGCCCCAGGTTTCAAATAGCCGACTCATGCAATGAGCACAGGACCCAGTGCCAGTGCCTGGATGCCTCCCAAACAGATCAGGCCAATCAACTGTCTCACCCACTCAGAGGGCCTGATCCAGTTGGTGACCCCTCAGCCATTGGTTCATATTTCATGTGTTTCCGTTTGTTTGGCTATTTGTCTCTGTGCTTTATCCGACCTTGGTCTCAACAATTCTCTCTCATATAAACCCTCCTCATTCTCGCTAATTGGACTCCCAGAGATCCACCTGGGGCCTAGTCATGATCTCTGCATCCAGATCCCTCAGTAGTTGGATGAGGTTTCTAGCACGACAATTAGGGTGTTTGGTCATCCCATCACCAGAGTAGGTCAATTCGGACTGTCTCTCGACCATTGCCAGCAGTCTGTTGTGGGGGTATCTTTGTGGATTTCTGTGGGCCTCTCTAGCACTTTGTTTCTTCCTATTCTCATGTGGTCTTCATTTACCATGGTCTCCTATTCCTTGTTCTCCCTCTCTGTTGTTGATCCAGCTGGAATCTCCCATTCACCCAAGCTCTCTTTCCCTCGACCCTCGCCCTTCACTACCCCCACTCCTGTCCAGGCTGTTCATGTAGATCTCATTCCATTTCTCTGTCATTGGGCGATCCCTGTGTCTTTCTTGGGGTCCTGATTTCCAGGTAGCCTCCCTGGTGATGTGAGTAGCAGTCCAGTCATCCTTGTTCCACATCTAGTATCCTGTTATGAGTGAGTACATACCATGTTTGTCTTTCTGAGTCTGGGATACCTCACTCAGGATGATTTTTTCTAGGTCCATCCATTTGTCTGCAAACCTCATGATGTCATTGTTTTTCTCTGCTGAGTAGTATTCCATTGTGTATATGTACCACATTTTGTTTATCCATTCTTCAGTTGAAGGGCATCTAGGTTGTTTCCATGTTCTGGCTATTACAAACAATGCTGATATGAACATAGCTGAACAAGTGCTCTTGTGGTGTGGTTGAACATTCCTTGGGTATATGCCCAAGAGTGGTATAGCTGGATCTTGGGGGAGATGGATTCCCAATTTTCTAAGAAAGCGCCATATTGATTTCCAAAGTGGTTGTACAAGCTTGCATTCCCACCAGCAGTGGAGGAGAGTTCCCCTAGCTCCACATCCTCTCCAGCATAAGGTGTCTTCAGTGTTTTTGATCTTAGCCATTCTGACAGGCGTAAGGTGGTATCTCAGAGTTGTTTTGATTTGCATTTCCCTGATGATTAGGGATGTTGAGCAATTCCTTAAATGTCTTTCAGCCATTTGGGTTTCCTCTGTTGAGAATTCTCTGTTTAGTTCTATAGCCCATTTCTTAATTGGACTGTTGGGCATTTTGATGTCTAATTTCTTGAGTTCCTTATATATTCTGGATATCAGTCCTCTGTCAGATGTGGGATTGGTGAAGATCTTTTCCCATTCTGTAGGCTGTCGCTTTGCTTTGTTGACCGTATCCTTTGCCCTACAAAAGCTTCTCAGTTTCAAGAGGTCCCATTGATTGATTGTTTCTCTCAGTGTCTGTGCTACTGGTGTTCTATTTAGAAAGTGGTCTCCTATGCCAATGCGTTCAAGACTACTTCCTACTTTCTCTTCTAGCAGGTTCAGAGTAGCTGGATTTATGTTGAGGTCCTTGATCCACTTGGACTTAAGTTTTGTGCACGGTGATAGATATGGATCTATTTGCAGCCTTCTACATGTTGATATCCAGTTTTGCCAGCACCATTTGTTGAAGATGCTTTCTTTTTTCCATTGTGCACTTTTGGCTTCTTTGTCAAAAATTATTTGTTCATAGGTGTGCGGATTAATGTCAGGGTCTTCAATTCGATTCCATTGGTCCACATGTCGGTTTTTATGCCAGTACCAAGCTGTTTTTATTACTGTAGCTCTATAGTAGAGCTTGAAGTCAGGGATCGTGATGCCTCCAGAGGTTGTTTTATTGTACAGGATTCTTTTGCCTATCCTGGGTTTTTTGTTTTTCCATATGAAGTTGAGTATTATTCTTTCCAGGTCTGTGAAGAATTGTGTTGGTATTTTAATGGGGATTGCATTGAATCTGTAGATTGCTTTTGGTAAGATTGCCATTTTTACTATGTTAGTCCTGCCTATCCATGAGCATGGGAGATCTTTCCATTTTCTGACATCTTCTTCAATTTCTTTTTTCAGGGACTTAAAGTTCTTGTCATATAGGTCCTTCACTTGCTTGGTTAGTGTTACCCCAAGGTATTTTATGTCATTTGTGGCTATAGTAAAGGGTGATGTATCTCTGACTTCCTTCTCCGCTTTTTTGTCCATTGTATATAGGAGGGCTACTGATTTTTTGGAGTTGATCTTGTATCCTGCTATGTTGCTGAAGGTGTTTATAAGTTGTATCAGTTCCTTGGTGGAATCTTTGGGGTTGCTCAAGTATACTATCATGTCATCTGCAAATAGGGAAAGCTTGACTTCTTCCTTTCCAATTTGTATCCCCTTAATCTCCTTATGTTGTCTTATTGCTCTGGCTAGAACTTCAAGTACTATATTGAATAAGTATGGGGAGAGCGGACAGCCTTGCCTCGTTCCTGATTTTAGTGGAATTGCTTTGAGTTTCTCTCCATTTAATTTGATGTTGGCTGTTGGCTTGCTGTAAATTGCCTTTATTATGTTTAGGTATGTTCCCTGTATTCCTGATCGCTCCAAGACCTTTATCATGAAGGGGTGTTGGATTTTGTCAAATGCCTTTTCAGCATCTAGTGAGATGATCATGTGGTTTTTTTCTTTGAGTTTGTTTATATGGTGTATCACATTGACAGACTTTCGTATGTTGAACCATCCTTGCATCCCTGGAATGAATCCTACTTGATCATGGTGGATAATTGTTTTGATGTGTTCTTGGAGTCTGTTTGCCAGTATTTTATTGAGTATTTTTGCATCAATGTTCATGAGGGAGATCGGTCTGTAGTTCTCTTTCTTTGTTGTATCCTTGTTTGGTTTGGGAATCAGGGTAATTGTAGCCTCATAGAAAGCCTACTAATTTTTTAATGTTGGCCATGGACTTGCTTTAAAAGGCATTAATCAGGTTTAGCTATGTTGAACACAGGAATAGAATTGAAGTCCTAGATATAAGTTCATACACCTATGGACATCTGATTTTGATAAAAAAGACAGAAATACAGAATTGAAATCATATTGTATCTTCAAAAGATATTGCTGGGATGACTGGCAGTCTGCTTACAGAAAAACCCAAATAGATTCACACTGCTCACCCTGCACAAAACTCAAGTCCAAATTTATCATAAATATCACCAAAAAACAGATACCCTGAACCTGGCAGACAAGAAAATGGGGGATAGCCTTGAACTCATTGGAATAATAGAAGAATTTCTGGAAAAAGCACCATAAGTGCATGCACTAAAACCAATAATTAATAAATAGGGCTTCATGAAACTGAAAAGCTTCTTTAAGGCAAAAGACATCAGCCCACAAAATGGGAAAATATTTTTACGAACTCTATATTTGGTAGAGGACTAATATCCAAAATATATGAAGACTTTAAGAAAATAGATATTATAACTAAACACAATTGAAAAACAGTGTACACATCTATATAGAAAATTATCAAAACAGGAAACTACAATTGCTGAGAAGCAGTTAATGAAATGTTCTTTGCCTTGTCTTACTCTATACTGTTTTGTCAACTTTGCTTCTTGTCTTTTGGAGTCTTTCTCCTTTTGTAAGAGAAATGGAGGCATAGTGGATTGTGAGGGAGATTACGTAGGGTGTTTTTGTGTGTGTGTGGGGGGGTTGTGTAAACAGCACCATGTTTTTAGTCTCTGCACTCTGCTGCTGTTAAAGGCACACATTAACTCAGACATCAAAAGAAGGACTCCCAGTAAATTTTAAATGTTATTGTATACTACAGAAACGAAAGAATTTCTGTTCTGCACTAATGTCCAACAGCCAGGTCTTGTAAAATAAGTGGCTGAGTGGAAGATTATGAGAGAGCATGTATAAAAAGGTGGTGTACATGACACTTCTTAACATCTTTATTAGAAGAAAATTGAGAGTCATTAGATAATGCACACATCTTGCATTGTATCCGTATAGATGGTTTTATACCAACATTACAGTTATCAGATACAATTTATAGTGTGCATTCAGGAAGTTGTTTTCTTCTTTAAAATTTGAAGAGAATTTCTTTCTGGTCTTAACAAAATTATGTAGCACTTGGGGATAAAAATGCATTCTATGAAGCCTGCACTGGGGGACAAGATGGAAAAGATCCAGACACCAGGATCTTGCCCTTGCTGCTGTAGTAGACAGCGAGAAGGTTGACCCATTAATGCAGAAAAACAGCATGCTAAATATCAGCAACTTGGCTTCATTGAATGTGTCTGGTAGATTCCTGGCCAAGAAAGCCACAAGGGGACTCCCAAAGGCAAGGGAGACATGGTATCCCAAGATACAATAGAATGCAGTAACTGAGCCCTAGACACACAAGATTATGATATGATTATGTTCAGGGTGTGCATCAATGTCAATAGAGGGAGGAGAAACTAGCAACCAGATTGCACAGAGAATAATTTGAATGAGTGTGTGGGTGGTAATGATGGAGTTGGATACCCCTGAAACCAAGAAGTACCCCATCCTTTTCCAAGGGCCTGTGACTTTGAAAGCTAGAAGCACAGTAATTGTTCTGGCCAACACAGTAGAAACAGCCAAAGTGAATACAACTCCAATGTGATTTGCTGCAGCATGCAGGTAGCTGAGTTGTGATGACCAATGAATAGCAAGGAGCACAGGAAACAAAAAATGAGTGAGATGAGTAAGATATATCTGAGATTCTGGTTATTGGCCTTCACAGTGAGGGTGTCATGGTGTTTGACAAAGACCACAAGAACGAAAGCTGTGCACACAGAGGAGCACAAAGCCATTAAGGCAAGAATTGACCCCAGGGAGTTTTCATAGGTCATAAAGATTCAATGCACTGTTTGTGGTCTGTGTTGGCATAATGGTCCTCTAGACACTTCACACACTGATCCACATCTGATGGAGAAAAGGTAGTATGGGTAGTTCAGCTTTAGCATTTTTATTGACAGTACATTTCAATGATGTGTGTTGAAGAACCTTTGTAATATATTCATTGTGTTGCTGAGGATGCAATTAAACAATGTTGCTGAACAGAAATAATTCCATTTCACAATTGATGGGTGATAGCACACTGTATGCTGTGAATGTGTTGCTCTGATTGGTTGATAAATAAAGCTGTTTGGCCAATGGTGAGACAGAATAGGGTTAGGCAAGGCATTCTAACTAGAGAGGAGGAAGGAGAAAGGCAGAACAGAGAGGATGCTGCCAGCTGCAGCCATGAGAAGCAAGATGTAAAGATACCAGTATGCCACGAGCCAAGTGGCAAAATTTAAAGAAATGGGTTAATTTGTAAGATCTAGCTAGTGAGAATCCTGAGCCAATATGCCACACAATTCATAATATATGCCTCTGTGTGTTCATTTGGTTCTGAGTGGCTGCAGGACTTAGAGGACACAGGAGCCGGGTGGGCACAATAGAACTTCCAGTTACACACAATGCTCATGATCTTTATGGAGAATGAAATCAGAGAATCACTTGTTTTGTCTGTTTAAGTGTGTTTATGAGGTGATTTATCATAAAAATCAGATATTTTTAGTACATCCTAGATTCTATGATGAAATGACTTACATTGGTAAAATCACAGTAGCTAAATTAATTAACTACAATTTTTTTAGTGTATTTTAAAATTACTGATCTCTTGGATTCAGTGCCTCCTGAAGTCTTTGTCTCTTTTATGTGTGCTGTCCTTATGAAAGATGGTGGTGGTATCTTCTACTGGGATAAGATCTGTGATATATATTCTAGTTTGAAATTCCCAGCCCTAACACATTGACATACAAGCAACCCTAAATCAGAGAAGTAAGATATGTTTATATATGTGTGTTCTTATAAAAGTCACAAAAAAGCTCATGAATTTGGCAGTAACTGACTTGATATGTGGGAAATAGGAGGGTCAGAGTGAAAGGCGACTATTTTGTAAATTTAATATTAATGTTTGAAAACCGCAATAAATAGAAATAAATATGCCTTATTTATGTCTTTATCTGATAGAAGGGACACTAACTTCCACAGTTTTGTTTGCCAGAAGCAAGAACCATATCACAAAATTAGGAATGTATGTACATACATAGCACTAAAGCATTCTATGTCTTAATTCAATCACCTTTGGAAGCAAACAGAAACTTCCTCCTTTCCAAATTTCCATCTCTGTGAGAACCAGACTCTATGACTGTACTCAAAGTGAGGTAGATACTGATAAGCAATATGAGCAAGATAACACAAGGTTTTTAAGCAAGAGTGGTAACACAGAATGTTTGTGTTTAGCAATTTAGCACACCATTCATTATTTGTAATTTCCACTGTGTCAACTGTAAGAAATAAGATTTTAATTGAGTTTAATCATTGGATAATTGCACAAGTGATGATGTGTTTTCAAGAGTTTATGTATTATTATCCAGAACAACGCACTTTAGGGGACATGTAATTAGTTAATTTATTTAAGGACCTTGAAGGTAGGCTCAGTTGTGGGATGTACTGTTCTAGCAAATGACTTGAGTTCATTCCCCAGCACTCATATCAGGTCTCTCATAACTGCCAGTCACTCTAACTACAGGAACATTGGATGCCTCTCACCTGCATTTGCAGTTGTGCAGACATAATCACCCATCTCACAAATATATGCAGAAAGTAATGATAAAAATATTTTTGTTCAATTTTGTCACATTTATTTTTGTAAACACCCTTTATTCTTAATGTTTTTACATTTAAAATAAGCTCATTACATTTAGTTTAATTAATTTGGTGGATGTTGTATATGGGAGTACATGCAGTCAGAAGACCACTTTTAGGATTTGGCTGCATCTACCTACTACAGGGGTCCAGGGAATGAACTTAGGCTACCAACTTTAGTTGCAAGAGTTTTAACTGCTGAGTCACTTCACTGTCATAAACGTCCTTTACCTTCTTTCATTTCATTTTGTAGGATTACAAACCAATGAGGCTAAAACTATCTGTCTGCCATTTGTATTTAGCAAATGCTAATGAAATAGTCATTGACAAACATGAGCTGTGTGGGTGACAAAAGTTTTTGAATAATTGTAGCTAACTGCTTTTCATACGAAACCATTTTATTCTATTACTTTATGACATTAGTAACTGAGTGTTGTATATAAAATATTGAATATGAGATTACTCATATTTTCCACCTCATATATTGACGTGTATCCCCACTTTCATACATTTTTGAATCACATTGAACTTTTGAAAAGAGTTCTCTGAATATTGTACATCTTCTGTTTCATAGTAAGCACTTTCTGATGGTTTTCCAAGTAGTTACATTCTGTCTTCGTTAATGTTACAGCAGACTTGCATTTGGTTCTCAGCACACACATGACAGAGTTTAATGGATCCAATGCCCTATCTGTTCTCTATGGGATCCTGTACATAAATTATGTGCATGAACTTATGTAGGGACACAAACATACATGCAAAAAGAAAGAATAAAAATATTTTTAAAGGTTCGTGACCTGAAGCTGACTTACATGTCATTTTAGAGGGGATTATTCCTTAAGAAAGATCTTGTGTGGAGTTTCCTTATACTGCAGTTTGATTATAAAAACTGTCTTTGAGAAAAAAATGTGATCTGTGTTGAATTAACAATGAGTCAATAGGTAAGTCAAGGCATAAGAAATTTTATATAGGCACATTGATAATGATCATCTTTCTCTAAAGCCTAATGGTATGGGATAATGCTTTTGTAAACTGGTTTAATAAAACATTGATTGGCCAGTAGCCAGGCAGGAAGTATAGGCTGTGTAAGGTGAGGAGAATTGTGGGGAGAGGAAGGCTGAGTCAGGAGACACCAGCCCACTGCCCAGGGAGCATCATGTAATAGAACACAGGTAAATCCACTGAACACGTGGCAACATATAGACTAACAGAAATGGCCTGAGGTTAAATGTAAGAGTTAGTAAGTGGTAGGCCTAAGCTAAAGGCTAAGCAGTTTTAATTAAGATAAGCTTCTGAGTGATTATTTTATAAGTGGCTGCAGGGTCTGAAGGCTGGGCAGGACCAGAGAAACTTCAGCTACAGCCTAACTTACGAAAGCCATACATTTGATTTGGGCAATTCCCTTTTAGACCTCCTCAGCATTCCAGTGCAGAGTTTTGGGAGCATGATCAACATGAAGGACTTACCTCAACAGCAAACACTCACTTGTCTCATTAGAAATTACATTTTCAGGGCACGGGCTCCAATTGAAAGAGTAGACTGCCATTCACTGCTGCCAAATTTTCTGAATCCATGAACACAATGAGCACTGCACACATTGGGCAGCATCTGAGGATAATTAGACAAATGCTGATATCAGGAGTTTTACCTACTCCTTCCATAACTATATTATATTGGTATGTTGGGATATCAGCAAGCTTATTTTATATACACCAAATGAATGACCACATTTCACTTTGTATATTATATAATACCAGACATACGAATATATGGAATCAAACTGATGTAAAGTTGAAGCATTTTATTAATGCATAATTGATGGAGAAATGCCCAGCACACTATGGGCAGTGTTGTTGTTTGGCAGGGCTGTGTGAGAAATCAAACAGAGCCAGCCAGTAAGCAATGTTCCTTCAGGGACTGAGCTTTAATTGCAGTCTTCAGATTCCTGCCCTGTCTTTCCTTGACTATAGTCCATGAGCCAAAACAACCCTTTCTCCTCAATTTGCTAATGGTCTAGCTTTAATCACAACATTGTAGCAAGCTAAGACTAACAGACATCTGAAACAAAGGGAATATCTCCTCAAATCTCAGATAGTAAACATGAACTCCAGTAAATAACCATTGCAAATCAAGAAATTGTATAAAGAAGGAAAGAGCTGAGTAGGCAGTGCCCTGTGTATTTGTGGTAAGGAAGTGCTTTGTTACTGTGCATTAAGCTGGAAGGCGGAGTGTTTTTGATGTGGAAAGTCCTTACAAAGATTGTAAATATAGGTGGAACTTGAATAAAAGTTAGTTTGTTTAAACTTAAGTGAAAGATTTCTTAAATTAGAAAAAAGCATATATATCTTTGAATTACCAAGAACCTGATGATGGCAATCTATATGCTGCATCAGAAAGTTCCTTAATCTTACTTGCTTTATTTGCATCCTTTGCTGCATCTCCTATTCACAGGATCATTTCATGTTCTCCAGAGATACTGATAACTATAACACTTCTTTTTCTGTTGTGGTGTTGGGGTCTTACTGTGTAGTGTTGGTTGACCTCAACTCCCTATCTAGCTTAGGATACATTTTTTTGCTTCACTTTGTATTCTTTTTTTTTTCATTTGCCAAATTTTTAAAGACTATGTTGAAGAAGAGTAGAGAAAAATGCATATCCTTGTTCAATTTCTATTAATTTCTCTCAAGGCATTGTTTACATATGCAGCTATGGCTGACTTGGAATTGCTTTATAAGCCAGAGTGGCTACAAGAAGGCTTCCAAATAGCTTGGATTAATGACATGCACCACCACAAACACATACTTCATTTCTGATTTTTATGGACATTCTTTTATTTTTCTATTCATGTAGTACAATGCTGTTAATAGTTTTGACATGGAAAAATTTATGATGTCAAGATTTGTCCCTTCTATTTTTGGGGGCCTTTTTTTTTAACTCTGAGCAGATGTTTGATTTTTTTAAGAGTCCTCTCTGCAAAATTTTTAAATAATAATGTAATTGTATCCTTTTGTTTATTTATATTGTATATTAGACTTTACTGATCTGCATATGTTGAACCATGGATCTTGGTCTCAGACACTGATCTTTCTGATATGTTGTTGAGTTTTCTGGAAGATGTCTAGTGGACAATTACTTCATTCCTGACTATCAAAGAGATTGTATGTAATGCTCTGTCTTCTATTACACTTCATTGCAATGCATCCCCCACATTTTTAAAGAGGGGCTTCCTTCATTTTATAAATTACTTTTTTACCATTTAGATACCATTGGATTATTTTTAAAGCAATTTCATTGTTTGTGTGTTTTGATGAGAGAAGGTGACAATAAACATTCAATTATTATAGAATATTAATAGTTAATTATTGTCTAGTTTTGATATTGTAATATTTGGCAACTTAATAATAGTTCTTTTTCCGGCAGGTGTTCTAGTGCTGTCTCTATATTTTTTTGACCTCTTGTGTTCATCTTGTTTTTCAGTGTGAAGAATTTCTTCAAGAGTCTTTCATACCACTGTTTCAGTGTTTATGAATTCCTGTAATTTTATTCAATATTCCACTTTGTTCTATCTCCTTCATTATAAGGGATAACTTTGCTGCATATAGTAACTCAGCTTGGAAGTTGTTCTAAATATTTCAAGATAGATGAAGCCCATGAAAAGTACCTTAAAACAAACTAATATATATATATATATATATATATATATATATATATATATATATATAGAGAGAGAGAGAGAGAGAGAGAGAGAGAGAGAGAGAGAGAGAGAGAGCATTCATTTGGAGCATAAAAAAATCTTTTTTTTGAAAACATTTGTTTTGAAATAAACTCAATCAACACTGATGTATTTGGCAATTGTGTGCACCTGTGTGTGTGGACATGCACAATAACCATTTAGTGCATTTAATCCATTGCCACAAAAGTGCAATGGATTACATGATTTGATAATTGGCTGTAGACTAGACTGGCTTCAAAGGCACAGGAATACAGCTATTCTGTGTCCAAAGTGCAGATATTTAGGGCATATACCCCAGTATTTTTCACCTATTTTGTGTTTAAGTATGTCCAATGTAATCACACTTGATATACATGAAATACACAATATTTTCTAGACAGCATATCTTGTCTACATTTGCAGTTACACAAATACAACTAGCAATCTACTGACAACAAGTGACATCTGGAAACTGAAAAATTTTTGTGCCAGTATTACATGTTTGTAAAATAAAAAAATAGAAAGTGAAAAATGTATGGAAAATATTTACAATTTTTGTGTAATAAAAATGGTCAAGTTAGTTGGAATGCAAAATATCATTGTATATTTATGTTTATGAAAAGAATAATAACCTCCATGATTTCCAACTCATTTCATACCACTGACCAATAAACATCAAACTCACACATACTATTTCATTCTGAATAATTCAATCATAGTTAAAAACATCTGTTTCCCATTAGGATTTTAACACTGTGTCCTCTTGTATAAAAATAAGTATTAATCTATACATTTTAAAACAAACAATTTTAGAACATTCTGTATTACCAAAGAGAAAGTGTTATTAAAATTTTTAGTTACACTCAACGGGATTTTGATATTAGAACTTGTGAACTCAAACACCAACTCTTGCCCACTAAACATTAAGAAACTTTGGTGTCTTCAGCTCTTAGAGTGGACTAGTAAACTAAACTGCTGTTTTTGAAAACAACTATCAGTGATGAACAATATCAAAGTGTGTAGAGTGTCCACATTGGTAAAACACGCAGCTGTCATTAAGAAAATTACTGAAAGGGAAATATAAGAGGTAAACATGACATATGGTTCAGGGAATGAACAACATAGACGTAAAGAGAGAAGACACATGCTTCTTAAATAAGGCCAAGATGAGCTATTAGGTAACTTCTCTATCCATATTCTCAAGTATTGTCAACTATCACAAGCCACAGTTGTAACTCAGGCAATTTACAAGGTTAAGTAAGTAGTCACCACTAACAGTGAATAGTCTCACTTTTCAAAGAATGCAAAGTATCACTTATAGACTATACATCCCTTCATTACTCTAAAGAGAGAGTGGTAGATTGCACTTCATATTTAAAAGTCAGTGGTGATACACTTATATAAGTAAAGGATGGAGAAACAGGAATCCGCATGAAGTACACAGTGGACAGGTCTCCTATTTACACTTGATGCAGCTTCAGAAGACATAGAGTGACCACATGCACAGCATCTGAGAGAGTGAATGAAAACCTATGTGAAAATTCTCCACAGCTAGGGGTGCCAGAGATATTAATTGCCCACTTAGGATGAGACTCATTGAATATAGTATGGGGCTTCTTTCAATAAGACATCACCTGCTAATGTGCTGTGGGAACTGTTAGGAGAAGGGCTATATGTGATGGACCAAGGTATAGAATCCTTTTTTTTTACTATTCTTCCAGCCTTGCAAATAGTATGGTTTCTGAGAGAAAAACAGAACACTATTTGGACAAATTCAAAGTGGAAAAAAATAGCATTGAGACTCTAAAATAATTTAGGGTTATTTCTTGGTGCAGAGGTCAAACAGGACAGAAGACTCAAAGAATTGCTCTGATTCTCTTCTTGAGACCCCTCATGAAATATTCACGATGACATTTACACTGAAAACACAAAGACACTTACTGTGTATTCAGAATGTAGTTCAAATAATCTTTCTCCACAGGCCACTGTGCTGTTCCAAGGGAGAAGATGCAACCTGTCCCCAATTCTCCATCCTTGTGTTTATTCTATTTCATTCTTCAAAAACACCTGGGATGAACGAAACTGGCCACAAGAAGTGGAATGTCCAGGAACAAGAAGAGGAAAGTCAAAGTGAATATCTTTGTCCTGCTCTAAGTGTGGGCAGTGTGGATTGTGAAGCACTATGCAGATGAACAAATTATTTATGCACCCATATATTCCACATGCTTTTATTTCTGTAAGCAAATGAGAGGCTACTTGTGCATTCACGATTCCTTTCTTTTCCAGGTTTGTCCTCAATTCTGGAGGAATCTTGGAGACTCTCTTTCCTGTGGTTCTGCATCTGATGTCCTCAGTCTCTGATGAAATTTCCTATATGAATATATATGAGGAGACTTCAGGTAGTTTCTTGACATCACTAATGTTTATGGAAATTAAGGTTCTTTGAGGGAAGCCAATTTTTGGAAAATTTGGTCCCAAGACTGCCTGAGCAATCTGTTTATGTTAATGCCTTTAGGAATGATGTCATTGGATTTTGTTAGATGATTCACATTGATAGATGCTTTAATGGTTCAGGAACGATTCACAAAGTCAGAATTCATGGTTACACATTGGGAATTCTATCACAAAGTTCATGTCAGGGAAAAGCAGATTTATGTTTAGAGCATTTGAGTTCCACACAGGATCAGCAATGTGGCCTATGCTACATAAGTGACATGTACAGCATATCTAACCAGATCTTGTGCTTTCATTGTCTTTCAACCAATAATCAAGCCAAATCCAGAAGATTCCTGAATCCTGTTTTATCAAAAATTATCCAGCTCACCACAGAACCACTGTTCATTTACATGTTAAAAGTAGATTTTTAAAAATTCAGGAAGATCCAGAGAGAATGCCAGAGCTGTGTGCCTCATTTCAAATACTAAATAAGATCTATCACTCCTCATCTCAACCAATCAGTGTTAATGAGAATGTAACGTGAATATTTGAGTTCTAAAACATGATCTCCCTCCCTGATTCTTAGTTCTCACAAATCAATTGCTTGTGTTGAACCATTTGATTTTCTTTATCTTTGATTTCCAACATCATTGTCAATCATTTTATAATCCAGTATCTTAGAAGCAAACAGAAAATGGGAAGTGATCCTGTGTTTAATGTGAAAATTGTTGTTCTAAGATTTTCCTAGACCTCTGTTATTGTTTGCATTCTAGAATCTGCACTGCCAGTGTGGAAGTGATCTGATGAGTGTGGGCTGATGAGCCTCTTTCAGTGGACATGGACTGCAGAGAAAGTAGGACAAATGTAGGGCAAGTCTTTGCTGTGGCTAGTGATGAAGAGAATATTTGAGATGAAGCAAACAGGGCTAGTTTTCTCATCTGCATCTTACTATACATTTAAACATCAACATTTAAAAGTGCATGACTCTGGTCTTGTGATGAGCTTTCCTGTGGTGCAAGATGTGCATAAAAAGGAATGTGAGAGGAGGAGGCTTTCATAGGAAGACAGAGCAAATTCAACTTTTTTAATATTTATTTATTTATTGTTTATTTTATATTCTGCCAGCCAGGTTCTCTACCTCCTCTCCTCTAGTCCTTTCCTTGCCTCCCCTCTGAATCCAGCCCTAATCCATTTCTCTTCTGTTTCTATTCAGAAATTGTCAGGCCTCCCATGAATATCAGCAAAAATTGGCATATCAAGTTGTCATAATACTAAGCACCTTGTCTTGTATTAAGGCTGGACAAGGTGACCTAGTATGAGAAGTAGGTTCCAAAAGCTGGCAAAAGAGTTAAAGACAGGCTCTTTCTCAGAAAATTAGAAATTAATCTAACTCATGACCCAGCACAATCTTCTTTCAAGTGTGCAAATGAAATCTGCAGCAGTCCAGATTTGGTACGGTATCCAGTTTTATTTTGTGTGTAATAATTATTATTTCTTTAACTGATATACAACATTAAGGACTTCATTATGGCACAATCACACATGGGTAGCATGTCCTTTGTTGGAATTTATGACTCTGTCACCTACATCTCCTGCTCTTCTTACTACCGTTTCTAATACTGAGTTCAAACAGCTTCCTTTCATGCCGTGTGTGTGTGTTTGTTCAATTTATGAGACATGTGTGATACTTTCTTCATACTGGCTTCACATGTTAAGCCATCATAAGTGACTTGATACCTTTAATTCTCCAATCTCACCTTTCCTACATTATTTGTATAAAAATGTTGGTATATATGTACACACATGCACACACACATGTACACAGAGACACCTTTTTATATCTTGAGTCTGTGAAAAATATGAATTTCCAGAGTCTGTCTATTTAGTTATCATGATGACCTCCTCCTCCATCCCCAGTTTCTGCTAATGATATCTTTTAAATCTTCCAGGTTGAGAACCACCCCATTTTCTGTTTATAAATCTTTTGAGTTTTCCCCCAAATTCTAATGTGTCTAAGAAAATTCTGGACCCAGTCATCTTATTTGTTTAATTTCATCACTGCTTTCAATCATTTATGAATTACATAGAAGATATTTATTTAAACTTCTATAAAACTGGTGTATGTAGTTTAGGTGTAAATCATTGTGTATTTATTTAAGTGTGGTAATTCATTGAATGAAATTTTCAAATCTCTGGGAATGCATGGAATTTATATCACAACATTTTTTATATCTGTATTTCCTCATCTGTTGAGAGGCATTAAGGTTTATTCCATATCTTGCATAATCTGAATAATGCTGAAATAAGCAAATGTCTATGTGCTATTCTGACATATGCACATCCAGGGAATTCTGTGAGAGGCATGCATGGACCAATAGATACTCCTATATTTACTGACTGTATTAGCTTATATGCTAATCACAATGGGACCTGCAGTTTCTATTCATACTAGAAACACTCATGGGAATTTCCACAACTTCTACATGTTCCTTAATTTATTAGGTCGATTTTAAACTATTCATTCTCACTGTGAGGTGGGACTCCCAACTTAACTATGGTTTTCCATTTTTTAGCTAAAACATTTGAAGATAATTTCATGCTCACGTTCTCTTTCATAATTTGAAAAGAGGAAGTAAAAGTACTGGTTATAAAGGAGTCAGCATTACTAATTTTTTATTGTTGGCTATGCACTTGCTGTAAATCACATTGGTTATGTTGAGGTAGGTCCCTTTTATCTCTACTGTCTTCAGGATTTTAATGATGAAGTGGTGTTGGATTTTGTCAAAGGCTTTTCTTCATCTTACGAAATGATCACTTCTTTTTACTCAGTTTGATTATATTGTCACTACATTAATTGATTTTCATATATTGAACAATCCCTGCATCATTTTGATGAGTTAATGGGTTTCATTTACAAGTATTTTATTGAGTATTTTTGCATTGATGGTTCCAAGGTAATTTGGTCTGTAATTCTCATTATTGGACCCTTCTGTGGTCTGGGTATCAAGGTAACTCTATGTCATATAATGAATTAGGCATTGTTTCTTTTGTTTCTGCTTCATGGAATCATTTGAGAAGTGTTGGTGTTAACTCTTCTTTGAAAGTCTGTTTGAATTCTGACCTAAAACTACATGACTGTGAGCTTTCTTTCCTGGAGAGACTTATAACGACTGCTTCTATTTCAGTAGGGGTTAGAGGATGATTTAAATTGTGTATCTGATCTTGAGTTAAGTTTGGTAAGGAGACATACTATGAAAATTTATACATTTATTTTCGATTTTCTAATGTTTTTGGAGTCTAGATTTTAAAAGTATGTTCTCATGATTCCCTGGAATTCAGATGTGATATTCCTCCAATGTTTGTATGTAAGTTTTCAGTGATATGAACCTTATAACCACTTTTCTTTGTGTCCCACAAGTTTGTGTATGCAGTGTATTCATTTTTATTGAATTCTAGGATGATATTATTTTTTCTTTATTTCTATCTGGACCTACTTACTTTTCACGAGAGAGTTGTTCAGTTGCCATGGTTTTGTCTTAATTCCTGATGGTCTGATATGATGCAGGAAGACTGAAGTTTGATTTTCAGGTTGAACTGACTGGCAAAAAGTTTTCTACAGTTCCAAGGCTCCCTAATCACTCTTCTGGTATCATTATGCACCAGTAATGCCAGTATTGCATAGATATACATGCAGATAAAATACTCACATAATAGAAAAAAAGAAGAAAAGAAAAGGACAAAGTTATAATTCATACAATACCTAATAATGGATCATGAAAATATATTTTTATTGCTACAAGTGTGGATAATTTTGGAATTCTTTGTAAAAAGACTCACACAAAATTACATAATAAAAATTAATAACTTGAGCATGTTGATTTGATCATATGCTTTTTAGCTTAAGTCTTTTCAACACCTATTCCTGAGGTTTTAAGTAAGGAGTTGAATGAAGTTTCTAGTACATTTGCAGAATATAGTTGAAATAAGCCTTCATCACAGCCTCTGTATTCTTCTACAGAAGAAGACACAACCTGTCCACAAGTCTCCATCCATTTCTTTATTCTGCTTCATTCCCCAACAACATCTGTGATGAATAAAACTGGACACAAGAAGTGGAATGTTCACGAGCAAGAAGAGGAAAATCAAAATGAACATCTTTATCCTATTCTGAGCCTCTGCAATGTGTATTTTGAAGTGCTATTCAGATGAGCACATTATGTGGACACACATATATTCCCACCTGCCTTTATTCCTGTAGCCAAAGGAAAGCTTACTTATGCATTCAAGAATCTTCTTTTTCTAGATGGTTCCTCATATCTGCAAGAATCTTGGACTCTCTCTTCCATGGGTCTCTGAATCTGATGTCCATGTGATTAAATTTGATTGTTAAATATATATGAAGAGAGTATAGGTAGTGTAATGATATCACTCATATTTATAGAAATTAAGGCTCCTTTGATGATGCAATTTTGGAAAGTTTGGTCCCAGGATTGCCTGAAAAATCTATTTATATTAATGACTTTAGAAATGTCAGTGAAATTTGTTAGATGATCTACATTGAGACATGCAATAACAGACAAGGGAGGACCCCCAAAATCAGAAGTCCTGGTTACTCACTGGGAATTGCATCACAAAGTCCCTGTTAGGGAGAAGCAGCTCCATGACAAGAGCAATTGAGTTCTACACAGCATTTACACAGGGGCCCATGCTACACCTGCGACTATTATGGAATACCTAACCAAAGCCTGTGCTTTATAGCCTTGAGAACCAATAATAAAGCCAAACTCAGAAATTTCTTGAACCCTGCTGTTCTGTCACTACCCAGCTCATCACAGAACCACTGTTACATTTACAACATTATTTAAAAATGTTGATTTTTATATATTCAAAATCATACATTGTAGTTGGCTTTTTTCTGTTTTCTGCCCACAGTTCAACAGCTGCTCAGACCCAAGTAAACACACAGAGTCTTATATTAAATAAAACTGCTTGACCATTATCTCAAACTTACTACTGACTAGCTTTTACACTTAAACTCAGTCCATTTCTGGTAATCTATATGTTGCCATGTTTTCTGTGGCTTTATCTGTTTGCCATTATGTGCTACTCCTTGGATGGCTGGCAAATCCTGACTCAATCTTCCTCTTCCCAGAATTCTCCTTGTCTTCTTATACCACCTATATTTCCTGCCTGGCATCTGACCAATCAGTATTTTATTAAACCAGTGTACAAAATCATTATTCCATAGCAGTCCATAGAGATCTTTTGTGTTACCTTTCAAATACAAAATAAGATCTATTACCCCCTCCTAACCAATCATTATTAAGAAGATAATGTAATATTTGATTTCTAAAACATGGTCTCCCTTCACAAGCCTCAGTTCACATACATTGATTTCTTGTGTTGACTAATTTCTTCTGTTTTACCTGTGATTTCATGCACTATTTTTCTCATTTCACATTCCAGTACTGGCAGGAAAGAAATCTTTTTTAGTATCTTACAAGCAGATAGAAACTGTGAAGTCACCCTGTGTTTAATGTGTAAATTCTTATTATACCCTTTTCTATTTTTGTTTTTGTTTGTTTGTTTATTTGTGAAGACAGGGTTTTTCTGTGTAGCTTTGTGCCTTTCCTGGAACTCGCTTTGTAGACCAGGCTAGTCTAGAACTCATAGAGTTCTGCCTGCCTCTGCCTCCCAGGTGCTGGGATTAAAGGTGTGCACCACCACCGCCTGGCTATTATACCATTTTCAATTCATCAATTTTTATTTTCATTCTAGAATCTGCACTGCCAGTGTGACAGTGTTGTGATGAGTGTGGGATGAGGAGCCCCTTTCAGTGGATATGAATTGCAGAGAAAGATGAACAAATATGGGACAAATCTTTTCTGTGAGTAGTTATAAGTCTTATATGGCATTTGAGATAAGGTAGAGTGGGAGAAAGGGTTTATCAACTCCATAACTGATGGAAGCTAACATCTAAAGTTTAGAAAGGAGTCAAGTAATTCCCTGCTAACTTACAAGCTATACATGCCTGAAATCCAGGTAGACTACCTGCAGAACTTCTCTTCACCCTGTTTCCTCCTCATCTACCCTCCTCAAGGCTTGTCATCAGCTTTGCAGCAGAACCTCAGTGGCAGCCTTCACAGACCCACTGTTCCCATATCCTGAGGCTCCCATGGATATCCCCTTTCAAACCTCTCTCTCACTACCCATTACTGTATCACAGCACCCAACTCTAGCAGAAACATATTGCAACAACAAGGCTTCCAATAAGCTTTTTCTCTCTCTCTATTCCTACAAATGCAATTACCCCAATATCATCCACAGCAATATTGCACAACACCTATGGTAGTCTGCTCCCTGACATAAAAAATATAATGCAAACTGGCCAAGAAAATGTGTCTCCACTAATGCCTACTAACCCTATCACTTCAGTATCTGAATATTCTAACATATCTGAAGCCTGAAAACAAGACCTTAAATAGATTTTATGAATGTAAGGAAGGTTCTTAAAGATTAATTTATTAAATCCTTTAAAGAAATCCAGGAAATGAATGGATAGAAAGCAGAAGCTAAAAGACTCAGAAAACTAGGGAAGTAGAAAACAGAACTGACTAAAATAACATAGAAAAAATCAATGAATTGATTCATAAATGTTCTGCAGTGTTCATAGATC
Source organism: Peromyscus eremicus (assembly GCF_949786415.1). Classification (NCBI taxonomy): domain Eukaryota; kingdom Metazoa; phylum Chordata; class Mammalia; order Rodentia; family Cricetidae; genus Peromyscus; species Peromyscus eremicus. The sequence goes on along the minus strand of NC_081416.1, from coordinate 184,386,738 downwards.
AATGTCTAGCCCAGTCAACACCAGAGAGTCCTCCTCTGGTAACTACTGGAAGCATATGCAGAAAGGAGACTCACAGCCAAACATTAATTAGAACAAAGGGAACCCTGGAGAAGAGAAGGCAGAAGGATTATAGGAAGCAGAGGTGTCAAGAAAAGCAGGAAAACATGTTCCACAGAATTACCCAAGCAGGGCTTGTAGGGTCTCACAACAACTGAAGCAGAAATTATGGTGACTGCATGGGTCTGTGCTAAGTTCTCTGTGTACATGTAGTAGTTATTCAGCTTGTGAAGTTTGTGGTACTCTTAACGGTGGAAGATGAGATCTCTGACTATATTGTCTCCTTATGAAACACTTTTCTTCCTATTAGGGTGCCTCATCCAGCCTTGATATGAGAGATTTTTCCTAGTTTTATTGTCACTTGTTATGCTGTTTGCTTGACCTCCCTGGGAGGCCTGCCCATTTATGAAGTAAAAGGTGAAGCCATGGATCTATTGAAGAGTGTAGGTGTGTGGTGGGTAGAGCAGGATGGAGTGGAGGAAGGGGAAGCTGTGGTTAGGATGTATTATATGTGAGAATAATGACGATTGAAAAAGAAATCCAGGAAAACAAAACAAAACAAAAAAACAGGAAGTAAATAAAACAGTTCAAGACCTTAAAATTGAAATGAAATCAATAAAACAATTGACCAAAAGTGAAATAATTCTGATATGTAGAATTAAATTATGTTGTAAAATAAAATTAAATTAAATTTAAAAAAATAATGATTCTGAAAATAAAAAAAAACTTTTGTAATTCAAACAGCAACAATACAGGCAAACTTCACTATCATTGTGGACCATTTCAACTCAATTTTCACACATCTTCAGAGAAAAATATTCAGCTTCAGAGGGGAAAACCATAACAAAAAATACAGAATTGCTGAAATAATTACGAAAAATTAATTAAAAATTTTGGAAGTTTGACCATTCCTGATTTCAATTTGACACAAAGCTATAGTAATAAAACAGCATAGTATTAGAATAAAAAGGGACAAATTGATCACTGGAATCTAATTGACATCCTAGATATAAATTCATAAACCCATGGACACCTGATTACGATAAATAAGAGACAAAATACACATTTGAAAAAATAAGGCATTTTCAACAAATGTCTAATATAGAAGACATGTGTATCAAGTGCCTTACATAAAAGCAGAAAACCCTAACCTAGTAGAAAAGAAAGTGAGAAAGAACTTTGAAGTCATTACAATTGGAAAAGAATTTCTGAACAGAACACTATTAGTGCCCACGATGAGACCAGCAACTAACAAACAGGGCCTCATGAAGAAGAGAAGCTACTCTAAGGCAAAGGACACTATCCTTGAGACAAAGCAGTAGCCTAAGGAATAGAAACAAGTCTTTTACCATCTCCACGTTTGATAGAGGACGTATATCCATAATAAATGAAGAACTCAAGAGACTAGGTATAAAAAACCCAAATAATCCATTTTTCAAATGCAATAGGAATCTAAACCCAGAATTCACTAAAGAGGAAACTCAAATTGCTGAGAAAAACTTAAAGAAATGTTATTTTTCTTGTCTTACTATATAATGTTGTGGTATCTTTGGTTCTTGTCTTTTGGAGTCCTCTTTTTGGAAGGTTAATGGAGGCATAGTGGATGTGGGAGAGAGTGTGCTTAGGGAAGAGTTGTGTGTGAGAACAATATACTGTGTTTAGTCTCACCACTGTGCTATAAAACTCTTACTTTCACTCAGACATCAAGAGAAGAACACAGTTTATTAGAAATATTATTGTATATTAGAGAAAGAAGAGACCTTGAACTGTGGAAAAGTGTCTAATGCCAGGACTTGTGGAATAAGTGGTTGATTGGAATTTTGTAAGAGACAATGTAGAGAAAAGCAGTATTCATGACAATTCAAGGCATCATCATTAGAAAAATAGTTTACAGTCACAAGCTAATGCATGCATCTTGCATTGCATCCTAAGAGATGGTTCTGTACCAATACTAAAGTTGTCAGTTTAAATTAAGGAAATGTCAGTTCAGAAAGATGTTTTCTCCTTTAACTTTTGAAGAGAATTTCTCTCTGGTCTTAACAAAATTATGTAGTACTTTGGGAAAAAGATACATCCCAGCAGGCCAACACTGGAGGCCAGGATGAAGACCTCCCCAGCAACCATGACCTTGCCCTTGGTGCAGTGGTAGACAGGGAGAATGGAGACCCAGACACTGAAAAGAACAACAACATGCTGAAGGTCAGCAAGTTGGCTTCATTGAATGTGTCAGGGAGATTCCTGGCCAAGAAAGCCACAATGAAGCTCCCAAAGGCAAGAGAGCCATTGTATCCCAAGACACAGTAGAATGCAGTAATTGAGCCCTTCTCATGCACAGTGATGATGTGGCCATGCTCAGTGTGTGCATCAATGTCAATAGATAGAGGAGAAACTCCCAGCCAGATTGCACAGAGAATAGTTTGGATGAGGGTACAGATGCCAATGATATAGTTGGGTGCCCCTAAAGTCAGGTAGAACCTCAGCTTTCTTCCGGGGGCTGTGAATTTGAAAGCCAGAACAACAGTAACTGTTTTGGCCAACACAGTGGAAACAGCCACCATGAATAAAACTCCAAAAGTGATTTGCTGCAGGATGCATGTAGCTGCATTGGGATGGCCAATAAATAGAAATGGACACAGGAAACAAAATATGAGTGAGATGAGCAAGGTGTAGCTGAGACTGCGGTTATTGGCCTTCACAATAGGAGTGTCATGATACCTTACAAAGATCCCAAGAACTGCAGCTGTGAATGCAGTGAAGCACAAGGCCATTAAAGTCAAAGCCATCGCCAAGGGGTCTTCATAGGTCAGAAAGACCACAGATTTGGGAATGCACTGATTCTGCTCTGCATTGGCATACTGGTCCTCAGGACACTTCAAAAACTGATCCACATCTGATGGAGAAAGGAAAGAATGATTAGTGCAGTTTCAGCATTTTTAGAGACAAGACATTTCAATTAAGTGTGTTGCAGAAGCAGGCCAATGTCTGCATTTTTGTGAGAATGCCAGTGAAAGAAATTTCTGCATGGCAATGCTTCAATTTCACAACATTCATTCATTATATTTATTTGTAAGCAAACCAAACCATCATTATGTTGTATATTTAACTGTGTGTTAATGATACAATCTTTTTATCTAATAAGAAAAGCATAGATATTTTCAGTACATTCTGGATGCTATGATAAAGTGACTTAATGTTAAGTGACAGAAGCTGAAATCATTATCCATTGTTTTGCACAGAATATACTTTAAAGTTTCAGATCCCATGGATGCATTGCCTGCTGATTTCTGTCTTTCTGTTTTATGAGTACTGTCTGTATGACAGATGGGGACTGTGTCTTCTACTGTGACAAAACCCGTAATATACTTTTCAGTATGAATTTGTCAGTCTAAAAACATTGACTTAGAAGCAACACTAAACAGATTCATTAGAAAACCTCAGAGCCAGCAAAAGATGTTCTAGGATCAAGTTCTCAACACAAAGGAGATTTATTTGCCTCAGAGGTGAATGGTAAGTAAATAAGAGACAAAGACAGGAGATAGATATTGAGGAAGAAGGGAAAGGAACATGGGAGATGGGGACAGGTATTTGGCTGGAATTTAAAAAGGTGACTCTGGGCAGAGAGGAGACAGACATGTCTTATAGGCAAATGGTGATCTATAAAGGTAAATGGGGAAGGTCATTTTAGTATGAAGCATTTAATTTGATAGTCAGGTTAATTAGGGGGTTGCTAGCCTTATTTCAATACTTTGATAGCTGGACCTTGATAGCCTCATGAGTAGGAAGTGCGCAAATGATAGAACAGAACTTGGTGACTAGTTTTATGTATATAATTGTCAACCTGCATGTGGTGTTTCATGTCTTTAATCCTAGCACTTGAGAGGCAGAGGCAGGAAGAATTCTGTGAGTTCAAGGTCATCCTGGTCTACAGAACTAGTTCCTAGATAGCCAGGGCTACAAAAAAAAAACTGTCTAGAAAAACAAACAAGAAGAATGTAAATGTCTTAGGTAGTGTTTCTCTTGCTGTGAGGAGAAACCATGACCTTGGCAATGAATAGCATTTAAGTGGGTGTCTTATAGTTCAAAGGTTTAGTTCATTATCATCATAGTGGGATAGGGTGGTATGTAGGCAGACCTGATGTTGTTCAAGTACCTTAGAATTACACATCTTTAATCCATAGGAAACAGAAATAAACTGACTCACTGGGTCTGTCTTGAGTATATCTGAGACTTCAAATTCTGCCTCCAGAGTGACACACTTCCTCCAAAAAAACCGTATCTTCTCCAACAAGACCACACCTGCTAATGAGACCACTCCCTTAATGAGATAAGTCTATGAAGTCTGCCTGGCTAGCTCAGTTGGTAAAGCATTTGACTCTTAATCCCAGGGTTGTGGGTTCATGCCCCACACTTGGCAACAGATAATGGGAGAAATCCATGAAGTCTGCTTTGAGGGCAAAGGAATTTATTTGAGAAAGAAACCTCCACAAGACAGATAACAGAAATTTGTCTCTGGATCCTGGAAGTGTGAACATGGTCCCACTCTGTTCTTCCATCTGATCTGCTTGGTCTATCCCATTTTCTGAAACCACCAGGGAGCAATGAGAGCTGCCTATGTACATCCCAGGTATTAAGGGACACAAGTGGCCATGCCCCAGGAACACGCACTTCAAGATCATAGGCAAGTATAACAGTTGCTTGCTACCTCACAGTGGGTGGAGCTTCGAGGTCATAACAAGAACAGCTACCTATTATATCTCATGATCTTATCGGGTGAGTCTTATTCAAACAAACTACAACAGTAATCTAATGATACTTAGAAAGGCTAATGGAATGTGGGAAAAGGGTAGGGCTTGATAGAGACTTGTTGGCCACTCTTGGTCTGACTAAAATCCCTTCAGAATCATTAAGTTGTGTGTGTGTGTGTGTGTGTGTGTGTGTGTGTGTGTGTGTGTAGATTTATATGTGTGTCTACATGTAGAGTAACAAAAGAGCTCATGAGTATGAGAGTGATTCAATTTATATGGGGAAAACAGGAAGAATAAAATGATAGAAGCAAGTTACATAATTTTGATGTTTGAAAATGCAAAAATAATTGAGTACCTTAAATAAACATTCCCTTATTTGTGGTCTCATCTGGCAGTAAGGACCCTGTGTTCCCAAGGCTTGTTCATATGAAACAGTAACCCTATCACTCAAGGTGGAAACCTTTGTATATTTTTAGAATTAAAAAGCACTACATCTTGATTCCATCACTCTTGGTAAGAAACAAGCACAATCTTGTTCCCCTAATTCCCATCTATATGAGACCCAGACTCTGCAAGTGTCCTCCAGTGTGAAGGAGTTATTGATATAACACCATGAGCAACTCAACGCATGAACATTCAAGCAAGAGTGATAGCACAGAATGTTTGTTTGGAGGAATAGGACCCCATTCATAAGTTGTAATCTCTACCCTGGCATGTTTAGGAGATGTGATTCCAATTGCTTTGAATCAGTAGATAATTGAAGAGAGTCATGATGCGCTTCTAGATTTTAAGTCTTATTATGTAGAAAAGTCTTATTATGTAGATGCCCAGCATCCATGTCAGGTCATTCATTTTGGCTGTAACTCTAACTACAGAGGCGTTGGATGCTTCTTACTTGCACTTGCAGGTGTGCACACATAACCACTCATCTCACATACACACACATAATTAAAATAATAATAAAATACTTTTTGCTTAAGTTTTGCTGTATTTATCATTGTAAATACCCATTCCTCTTATATATTGTTACATTTAAGATCATTTCACTAGACTTTGTTTAATTACTTAAGTGACTCTTGGAGGTGTGAGTGCATGGAGGTCAGATGACAACATCTAGGAGTTGGCTATCTCTTCCTCCTACATAGGGATGAACTCATCATCAGCTTTAGTAGAAAGGGAGTTAATTGCTGTGGCATATTACTGGCCATAAGTGTCCTTTAGAGACTTTCAATTCATTGCATAGGATGACAGGCAATAGAGAGAAAAACAATCTGTCTGCCATTTTCATGGAGCCAACTCTAAACAGATAATCATTTGACTAATAAGGGCTGTGTGAGTGACAACACCATTAAGATAATTGTGGATATTTGCTTTCATACAAAACAATTTTAATCTTTTTTGTGACATTATTAAATGGGTGATGTGTAGAAAAATATTGAACAAAGGACCTTCTATTTTCTCCATCAGGTGCCATCTCTTATTCATACTTCCCTAGACTTCAAATCACATTGATACTTTGAAAGGGGGGAATCTTTGGACATTGCTTGAAGTTATCTGTCTCATACTAAATGGTTTCTGTTAATTTTACAAGTAATTATTCCTGTCTCCATTAATCTTACTGAGGACTGTCATTTGGTTCCTAGTACCCATATAATAGAGTTCAGTGGCTCTGATGCCCTGTTCTGTTCTCCATTGATTCCAGCACATACATGATGCTTATAAAATTATGTAGGGAGACATATACACATACAACTTGAAAAAATTAGTATTATTAAAGATTTGTAAGTAGAATATAATCTACATGTAATTTTAGAGGAGATAATCATACTAGGAAAGACCTTGTGTAGAATTCCCTCTCACTGCAGTTTGATTATCTAAACTGTTTACTTGAGATTATGACACATGCCATGAATTTTCATTGAGTAAAAGCAGTCTGTCATGGCCAAGGGTCTTACTTGAAGACAAGCTGTTATTGATCACATTCTTATAAAATTGAACATAAGAAAGTGATGTATTTGATTTGTAGAGAGGACTTTTAAACCCTTTGATCATCCTCATGTGGATTAGAGACAATAATCAATGTAAAGAATTTATCTAGCTGCAAACACTCACTTGTCTCATTAGAAACTTCATTTTCTGGGCACGGGTTGCAATCAAAACAGCAGACTGTCATTCCCTCCTGCCAGAATTTTCTGAATCCAGGACCACAATCAGCACTGCACACAGAGGGCATCATCTGAAGAAAATTAGACACATGCTGTTATCAGTAGTTTTACCTACTTCTTAAATATCTACATTATATGAGCATGGTGAAATAAGCAAGTGACCACATTTATATACACAAAAAAATGAGCGACCACATTTCACTTAGTATATTATATAAAACCATAATTATAAGTGTGTGGAAATGTTAATATAAAATTGAGTAGCTTCACATTGCTAGAATTTTAGGAAGAAAAATAGGTTGTTTGTTGTGCCCAAACACTATGATGCTTCCAAACAAGTTTTTCTAGTTAATTTTAGTCAACTTACCACAAAGCACATTAAAAAGTTAATGGGAACCTTAACTAAAAAAATTCTCTGCCTTGAACTAGCCTGTCATCCTACCTGTAATACATTTTATTAATTGGTACTTGATTTAGGAGTACTCAGCCCACTGTGAGCACTGCTGTCCCTAGGCAGGGCATATGAGAAATTAAGAACAGCAAGCCAGTAAGGAATTTTTTAAATAAGGATCTAAGCTTTAGTTGCAGACCACAGAACCCTGCTTTGTGTTCCCTTGACTGTAAGCCATGATCCTTATCTACCATTCCTCTTCACTTTTTTAGTCCATGTTTCATCACAAAAATAGCATAGCAAGCTAGAACTAATGGACATCTGAAACAGAAAGTAACTCCTCATATTTCCGATAGCATACATGAACTCCAATAAAATAGCACTCACTCTGTAGCCCAGGCTGCCCTTGAACTCGCAGACATCCACCTGCCTCTGCCTTCTGAGTGCTGGAATTAAAGCCATGTGCCACGACCCCCAACCCCCGGCTTAATCCCAGAACTAGTCAGCCATAGAAGTCGGGATGTCTGTACAGACAGACAGGAAGTGATGGAGCTGGATGGAAAGAGGAGGTGATGTAGTTGGACTGAGAGAGGAAGTAAGATGGCAAGGCACAGAAAAGTATATAGGTGTGAATATACAGGAAGGAGCTCTCTCTTGTGCTGGGATTTCCTACCATTAAGTACTTGTGGCTGGCTTGTTTTATTCCTCTGGTCTTTCAGCTATCACCCCAATATCTGGCTCCTGGTTTTTATTAATAAGACCAATTTAGCAATTCATGTTACACAGAATAGCTGAAATAATCATGAAAAAATTAAAGTTTCACCATTCCTGATTTCAAATTGTACAAAAAGCTATAATAACAAAAACAGCATAATATTGGAATTAAAAGAGACAGGTTGAACATTGGAATCAAATTGAAGTCCTAGATATAAATTGACTCACCTATGGAACCTAATTTTGATAAAGAAAACAAAAATACACAGTTGAAAAAAAATAAGACATCTTCAATAAATGTCAGCATACAGAAGACATCCTGCAGTAGTTCCATACTGATCACCCTGCACAAAACTCAAGGCCAAATTTATCAAGTGCCTTAACATAATACCAGTACCCTGAACCTGGTAGAAAAGAAAGTGGGCAAGAGACTCGAAGTGATTGGAATGGGAGAAGAATTTCTGAAAAAACACCATTAGTACACACACTAAGACCAACAATTAGTGAATAAGGCATCATGAAACTGAATAGCTGCTCCAAGCGAAAGGACACTATCATTGAGAAAAAACATCAGCTTAAGGAATGGAAAAAAAGGGTTTTATCATCTCCACATCTGATAAAGTCCTAATATCCAAAATATATGAAAACTCAAGACAGTAGGTATCCAAACACAAATAATCCAATTTTAAAATGTGGTAGAGATCTAAACCCAGAATTCACTAAAGAGGAAACTTGGATTGGTGAGAAACACTTAAAGAAATGTTCTTCTACCTCATCTTACTGTGTATTGTTTTGCCTGGTATGGTGTTTGTATCTTCGTGTCCTGCTCTTTTGGGTAGGGTAATGGAGGCATAGTGGATATTGGAGAGAGGGTAAGTAGGGAGGAGTTGAGTGTGAAAACAGCACACTGTGTTTAGTGAAACCATTCAAGGGCTGTAAAAGCCACACATTCAGTCAGACATCAAAAGACGAACACACTTTGTTTCAAATCTTAATGTATATTAGAGAAAGAATAGAACTTCTACACTGGAATAATAAAACTGGAATAATATTCAATAGCCAAGTCTTATAAAATAAGCATTTGATTGGAAGTTTACAGGAGACAATGTACAGAACAGTAGCATACATGATGATTCTCAGCATAGTCATTAGAAGAAAGAGTGAGAGTCACAAAATAATGCATACATCCTGCACTGTATCTTAATAGGTGGTTCTGTACCAACACTACAGCTGTCAGTTTCTATTTAAGATATGTCAGTTCAGAAAGATGTTTTCTCCTTTAAATTTTGAAGAGAATTTCTCTCTGGTCTTAACAAAATTATGTAGCACTTGGGGAAAAAGATGCATCCCAGAAGGCCAACACTAGAAGCCAAGATGTAGAAGACCTCCACAGCCACCATGACCTTGTCCTTGGTGCTGTGGTAGACAGGCAAAAAGGAGACACAGACACTGAAAAGAACAACAGCATGCTGAAGGTCAGCAACTTGGCTTCATTGAATGTGTCAGGGAGATTCCTGGCCAAGAAAGCCACAATGAAGCTCCCAAATGCAAGGGAGTCATGGTATCCCAAGACACAGTAGAATGCAGTAACTGAGCCCTTGTCACACACAATGATGATGTGGCCATGCTCAGAGTGTGCATCAATGTCAATAGATGGAGGAGAAACTCCTAGCCAGATTGCACAGAGAATAATTTGGATGAGGGTACAGATGCCAATGATATAGTTGGGAGCCCCTAAATTCAGGTAGAACCTCATCCTTCTTCCTGGGGCTGTGACTTTGAAAGCAAGAACAACAGTAACTGTTTTGGCCAACACAGTGGAAACGGCCACAGTGAATACAACTCCAAATGTAATTTGCTGCAGGATACATTTAGCTGCATTAGGTTGGCCAACAAAGAGTAAGGGACACAGGAAACAAAAGAAGAGTGAGATGATCAAGGTGTACCTGAGACTGCGGTTATTGGCGTTGACAATGGGAGTGTCATGATACTTCACAAATACCCCAAGAACCACAGTTGTGAATGCAGTGAAGCACAAGGCCACTGAGGTCAGAGCCATCCCCAAGGGGTCTTCATAGGTCAGAAAGACCACAAATTTGGGAATGCACTGGTTTCTCTCGGCATTGGTATACTGATCCTCTCGACACTTCATACACTGATCCACATCTGATGGAGAAAGGAAAGTATGATAAGTGCAGCTTCAGCATTTTTAGAGACAAGGTATTTCAATTAATGTGCTGCAGAAGCAGTCCAACATCCACATTCTTCCTGCGGATGTAGGTGAGAGTCATTGCTGCATACCAATGCTTCAATTTCACTATATTCACTCATTATATCTATGTGTAAGGAAACCAAACAATCATTATGTTGTGTATTTAACTGTGTGTTAATGATTCCATTTGTCATCTTAAGGAAAGCACAGATATTTCAGAACAATTCTGGATATGACATGAAAGTGACTTAAAGTTTTTAAGTGACAGAAGCTGAAATCTTTAACTATTGTTTTGCACAATGTATATTTTAAAGTCCTGGATCACACAAATGCACTGCTTGCTGATTTCTTTCTGTTCTATGAATGCTGTCCATGTGACAGATGGAGACTGTGTCTTCTATTGGTCCAAGACCTCTGATATATTTTCTAGTATGAATTTGTCAGGTCAAATGCATTGACATAGAAGCAACACTAAACAGAATCAGTAGGAATTCTTAGAGTTAGCAAAATATACCCCAGAATCAAGTTCTCAACACAAAGGAGAACTTTATTTGCCTTGGAGGTGAATGGTGAGGGAAAAAGAGACAAAGACAGGAGAGAGAGGATGAGGGAGAAGGAAAAGGAACATGGGAGATGGGGAACAGGTATTTGGCTGGAATACAAAGAACTGCCTCTGGATAGAGAGGAGACAGACATGCCCTGAAAGAAAATGGCAGTTTATAAAGGTAAAAGGGGCAGCCCATCTGAGGGTGAAGTGTTTAATTTGATAGTCACATCAGTTAGGACAGCCACAAGGGGGTATGGCTAGCCTGACTTCAATACTTTGATATAAGGACCTTGATAGAGAGCCTTAGGAGGAGGAAGTGGCCAACTAAGGAAACAGACCTTGGTGGCTAGCTTTAAGTATGTAATTGTCAGCCTGTAGATAGTGTTTCATGTCTCTAATCCTAGCACAAGAGAAGCAGAGGCAGACAGAATTCTGTGATTTCAAGGACAGTGTGGTCTACAGAGCTAGTTCTAGTATAACCAGAGCTACACATAAAACCCTGTCTCAAAAAAACAAAAAGAAACTGTAAATGTTTTAGGTAGTGTTTCTATTGCTGTGAGGAGAAAGCATGACCTTGGCAACTCTTGTAAAGAAAACCATTTAATTGGGTATCTTATAGTTCAGAGGTTTAGTTCATTATTATGGTTGGGCATAGTGGCATGCATGCAGACCTGGTGCTGTGGAGAGTACCTTAAAATTATACATCTTTGAACCATAGGCCACAGTAATAAACTATCTCACTGAGTGTAACTTAAGTGTATCTGAGACTTCGAATTCTGCCTCCAGAATGACACAATTCCTCCAAAAAGACCACATCTTCTCCAGCAAGGTGACACGTACTAATAAAACCATTCTTCATGATCTTATGGGGCCAAATCACGTCCAAACTTTCTCAGTAATCCAGTGGTTTTTAGAAAGGCAAGGGAATGGGGGAGAAGGGCAGGGTTTGATAAAGACATGTTGACCATGCTTTGGTGGGCTAAAAATCCCTTCATAGTCATTAAGGTGTGTGTGTGTGTGTGTGTGTGTGTGTGAAGATTTATATATGTGTCTACATGTAGAATAACGAAAGAGCTCCTGAATATGAGAGTGTTTCAGTTTATATGGGGTAAGTAGGAGGATGAAAAAGATAGAAGAAACTTATATAATTTTGATGTTTGAAAATGCAAAAATAATTAAATACATTAAATAAATACTCCCTTAGTTGTGTCTTCATCTGGCAGGAAAGACCCTGTACTCCTGAGGCTTCTTCACAAAAAAACAGTAACCCCATCACATAAGGTAGAAACCTCTGTATATGTTTAGAATTAAAAAGCCCTACATCTTGATTCCATCACCCTTAGGAAGAGACAAGCACCTTGCCCCTTCCCTAATTAGACCAACAGCTGTGGAACCTACATGGGGCCAGACAAGATCCCCTGCATATGGGAGACAGTTGTATAGCTGGGTCTGTTTGACGGACCCCTGGCAGTGTGGTTAGGATCTATCTCTGATGCATGAGCTTGTTTTCTAGATCCCATTACCTGTGGTTGGACACCTTGCTCACACTTGAAGCAGGAGTGAGAAATTTGGTCCTGTCTCTACTGAATGTACCAGGCTTTGCTGTCCACCCATGGGAGAACTTACAGTTTTGGAGGAGGGGATGAGGGGTGGTTCAGGGGGTTTAAGGAGGGGTTCAGGGAGCAGCAGCAGGGATGAGAGGGAATCTATGGTTGGTATATAAAATGAATAAAATTTTTGTTTTAAATTAAAAATAAGAAATTAAATTAAAGGCACGTTTTATTTTTCTTTCTTTCCTTCTTTCTGTCCGTTTTTCTTTATTCTTTGTATTGTTTTTAGAGACAAGGTTTCTCTTTGCAGCCATGGCTGTCCTTGAACTCAATCTGTAGAACAAATTGGACTCAAACTCAGAGATCGAACTGCTTCTGCCTCTGAAGTGCTGTGATTAAAACATGTGGCACCACCACCTGGAATAAAGCATGTCTTCCTTTCAAAAATCTGGATCACAAGGCAATCTTCCTATGACAAAATTCCTCAAAAGTGGGTCCCCCATGTTTGGGTTTTAGTAAATTCCACATGCAGTCAATTTTCTACCCTAGAACAGCCATCACAGTCTCCTTCAAGTATAAAGGATAACTTTATTAGTTATATTGACTGGGACTTGCAATTGTGACTGTAACTGAATTGCATCACTGATACTCTCCTATTTTAAGAGAGTTAACGAAGGAATCTACTGTAGGGGCCTTTCTAGGAAATGGGCTTCTATCTTGCCACCTTCAATTTCCTTTCATTGCCCTGTATATTTCAAATTTTAAGTAAAATTTATCAGGGGAAGGATATTTTTGATACTATGTGTATGATATTTAAATGTCTCCTTTCTCTGGATGGCTACATATCCCACTGTGTTTTGGAAAATTATTGTGCATTTTATTGGACATACTCTTGATGCCAATCTGAGTCCTTCTTTTTCTCTTCTGTCCATAGTTTGTAAACTTGATTATTTAATTATACACTCTTGGTCTCATATGTCTTTCATTTTCCTTATTTTTCCTTTTTTGTAGCTTCATTTTTTTTAATTCTTCTGCCTTGTCTTTAAGCCTTACTATCGTGACTTCAACTTTAAGTGTTGTTGTAATGAGACTTCTTAGAGAGATTTTTATTGGATTTCTTCTGTCTTTCCTTTCCATATTTTAAATTGAATTATTTTCATTATTTTTTACTTTTAGAATGCCTCTATCACAGTTTCCTATTACATGCAAGCTTTTGTGATATCATTGCATTCTTCTGAAAGTAATTTGTGTTATGTCTGAGTTTCAGGATCATCTTTGAATTCTTTTTTTTAGTATGTCATTGCACATACTCTGATTCAAGCCTTTAACTGTTACATTTGGAGTTGTGTTCCTTTGATGTCTTCATATTTTTGCACATTTGTTTCTGCATTGGAATTTGCATGTCATGACTAGAGCACAAGTTACCTTGTTCTTAACGATCTGTGTTCCTCCAGTTGACTTTTTTGTAATGATCAAGTGAGGCTTTGTTTGAGCACACATGAAATTTCATTGCTGCATTTTGAATGAATTTGCTGCTTAGTGTTATGCCTTCAGCTGTTATGTCCTTTTCCCTGAGAATGACTCTCTTCATCACTCGGAAAAAGAATATTAATTTTAAAAATCATACTATCTGAGGTCCCTGAGCTATAACTTCAGATCAAACTTTAAGACTTTCCTAAAGTTAACTCCTTTAAATTCAAGCCACATTATAATTGGAAAGTTTAAATTGGATACCTTAAAACCATCCATGTCAGAATCTATACCTATAACATACCTCTGACCCACAAAGGAATATATCCTTTATAAATTTTCAAAAGCTAATTTCTGTACTGCAAACACCTCCTGATGCACAGATAAGAAACTAAATACACCCTTGTTTGTTTCAGTGAACTATGAAAGAATTAATGGGACCAAGAAATGTTCCTCTAGTTCGCAATTTCTTTTACAGGATAAGCTTCAGGGCTGGAAAAATGGCTCAGCTGTCAATAACTATTGCTGCTCATGAACAGGCTTCAAGTTTGATGTCTGGTACCCATTTTGTGGCATTTTGTGACAACTAAGTTGTCTCCAGTCCCCAGAGAGCCAAGTCACTGTTTTGATATTCATATGCAGCACACAATCCAGTGTTGTGCAGATGTACATGCAGACAAAACACTCAGACCCACAGAAAAGAAAAGGAAAGAGTGGAAAAAAAGGTTATATAATTCATAGTGTACATAAATGTATCACGAAAATGTTATGTTTATGTATGGCTAAAGATGTTAACAATTTAGGATCTGTTGGTGAAAAGGCTTAAAACAAATTTTGTAATAAAAAATGATTTGCTTATGTATAATTTACTTCTTATTTAAAATTAGCCTCAGTCTTTCAGCACTGGTGTCAATGGTTCAACAAAAAAGAGAAAAATCATTGTGTAGTAATCAGAGTGGTAACAAGAGAATTTTGCATACCTTACTGGAAATAACATTAAACAGTGTTAACAAGCAACTTTATATTTATTTAAAGGACAGAAACATGTTCTAGTATAAAAATTCAATGTATGAGGGAGATCATGGCCAGGGCTAGAGATGTGTCCTTAGGGGCCATCTGATACAAATAAGGAAACTGTTCCTGATCACTCAGGATAGGATGGAAGGGTCCAAAAGTAAGTTGAACAACATGGGACACAGGGAGGATCATGAGGTCCCATGCACTAAAATAATTTGTTAAACACACTTTTCTGCAAAGAGTTCTTAAATATCCCCTTACCTATAACCTATTCCCTTATCTATACTTTAAAAAGGGAAATATGAAAGGTCCATAAAATCTCTGAATAGTAACCTTGAACTATGTCATTTGACATAAGTGTAAGGTCAGTTTCTCCCTTACACTCTTCTTAACATCTTGGAATGACACCAATAGAGACAGGATTTTTTGCAAAACTACCACACAAAATCTTACCTGCTGAGAATGGTAGAGGTCTATTTCTTTCCCAACTACTAAAGATTCTGCCCAGTTAGGTCCTGAAAGCACCACTGAACACATGGTCGTTTCAACACAGTTTTAATTAGGCACATTATAATGATTTTTTACAGGAGATTGGATGATATCGTAGGATTGTGACGTGAACCTATTTGTTAGATATCCAAATGTTAAAGATATATTTGGTAAAAGATCAGGGTTCCTGTTGACTTCATCCACTGAAAAAGCTAAGGCCAGTGCAAACTGATTGTTGTCATTTCCTCCTCTGTAAAAGGTTACAATGATTAATAGGGACAGAGATTTACAGATAATCATGTGTAATCAATACAAGGACTGTGCTGTAGTTGATGGTATTCCTAACCACTCCTAAAGATTGAAACAAATTTTTCTGTGTTGGGATGTTGAGATGACATAAGAAAATGGAAGCTTACAAAAACCTTTAAAGGTTTATGAGAGTACAGTTTCTATAAATAAGATGAGTCATCAGCATCTCCCACAGAAAGCCTTGTCCATCTCTGGTTTTTGAGTGCTTACTCAGAAGGTAAAGATAAGGCCACAGGCTTTGACCAAACAGTAAACCTGATCATGTGATGTGTGAGCCATTGAGATTATGGTATTTTCTTATAAAACTAACTGAATTGGGTTAGACATTCATAAATGTCAGATGTTTGCACAATTGTCTGGGCTATATTTGACTCTTGTACTTACAATTATTAAAAATAGGAGGGCAATATAGCCAACATACTGTTCAACTGCATCTTTTTTTTCTTTCTGGTTTATCTATTGTGGTCATAAAATCTTTCTTAAGGATTTATTTTTAAATAAATTCAAATACCAGAGATGTATTTGGTAAAGATGTATGTCTGTATTTATCTGTGGGTATGGATAGCATTAATGCTCAGATAGGCCATAAATAGGTAAAAGATTCCAGGTGTAGACTAAACTGGCCTCAAATGCATGGAGATACATTTCTCTAGGTCCTGAGTGCAGAGATTAAGGGCATGAACTACCTCAAAAGTATTGTTCACCTATTTTATGTTTACACTGCCATGTCATATATTCATACTGGGTATATCCAATTCTAGAAAACATTATTTGATGACCTTTCTAGTTACCCAAACACAAGACCAGTATCCTACTGGGATTTGGATGTACCAGTATTACATGTTTGTAAAATATAAGACTCTAAAATGCAAAATATATGGAAAAGTTTATGGAGTTTTATGCAATAAAAATGGGTAACAGATCAGTTGGAAAAGAATAATACCATATTGTTTTATGTTTATGGGAAGAATAATGACTTCTATTTCCTCCTGGTCATTTCATACCATCTAATCCATAAAGATCAAATACATATGAAACCAAAATGTATGTAGTGCCAAAATTAATTGGTAAAATACACAGATACAATTAATAAAATTACTTAAAAGAAAACAAAAGGTAAATGTGATGTAAGTGTCAGAGAATAAACAGCTTAGACATATATAGAGAGAAGACACATTCTTTCTTGTTTAATGGCAAAGATGAGCTAGTAGGTAACACCTCTATCGCTATTATCAGTTGTTGCCAACTATCACATGCAACAGCTGTCTCTCAGACAAGTGATAAGGGAAGGAAGCAGTCACCACTATTAGGGATAGCCACAGTTCTCAAAGAATGCAAACATATCATTTACAGTTCACACAATCCTTCTTTGCTCTAGTGAAAGAGTGAATAAATAAACTTTGAAATTAAACGCCAGTGAATGTACATGTATACAAGTGAGGTATGGAGAAAAAGGAATACATATGAAGTTCAAAATGGACAGGTTTCCTAATTCCATCCTTGATGCATCTTTAGAAGGCACAGTGTGACCACATGCAGAGCATCTGAGAGAGTAAATGAATATCTATGTGACTGTTCTCTGCAGCTAGTGTGTCACAAATATTATTTGTCCTAGCAATGTATTAGGAACTACACATTGATAGCATCTCCGCCAGCTGACTCTACTTTATGGCCATTTACTTGTTCCCACTCAGAGTGACATTCATTGAAATATAATGAGGTTTCTTTTGATAAGACATCACCTGATACTGTGATATGGAAAATGTGAAGAGGCAGACTGGATGTGATGGAACAATGTATAGTGTCCTTTCTTCACTCAGCATCTAGGTTTGGAAGTTTGATGGTAACTGGGAGAAAAACAAAACACTTCCTGGAAAAATTAAAAGTAGAAATGCCATTGGGTCTCTAATGGATTTAGGATTGTTTAATGGTGTGCAGGTTCAGAGAACAGGGCAGAAGATTCAAGGCATTGCTCTGATTTCATCCTCTTGATCTCTCATTAAATATTCATGACATTTACATAGAAAGTACAAGACACTTACGGTTCTTTGAAAGGTTGTATCAAATCCGTTATATCTACTGGCCAATGCACTACATCAAGTATGAAGGCACATGACTCAAGTATTCCATCCTTGTCTTCACTCTGCTTCATTGTCCAAAAACACCTGGGATGAATGAAACTTGCCATATGAAGTAGAATGTTCAGGAGCAAGAAGAGCAAAATCGAAGTGAACATTTTTTTCTACTCTAATCCTGGGAAATTTGGATTGTGACATTCCATGCTGATCAGAACATCAAATGGGCATCCAGATATCTCCATCTACTTTTATTTCTGAAGCCAAATAAGAGGCTACTTGTGTATTCATGTTTCCATTTTGTGTGTGCAGTTGTTTCCTCACCCATTGAGAACACTTTGAAACTTCTTCCCTGGGGCTCTTCATCTGCTGTCCACCATCTATGATATACAATTTGGATGATAAATATATAGGATGATAGTTCAGCTAGTTTCATGACATCATTAATGTTTTTGGAAATTAATACCCCAGGGAAGATGACATTTTGGGAAAATTTGTTTCCTTGACGGTCTCAGTAATCTTTTAATGTTAACAGCTTTACAAATGATTGTGGCCAGAAGTTTTCTCCCGTCCCACGCAGGCCCCACAGTCCTATAGCCACTTATAAAATTCATTCAGAAGTTTGTATTAATTATAAAACTGCTTGGCCATTAGCTCAGGCTTATTACTGACTAGATCTTACACTTAAATTAACCCATAATTCTTAATATTTATTTCGCCACATGTTCCATGGCCTACTGGTCTACTGGCATGTTATTGTTCCTTTGGTGGCAGCTGGCATCTCCTGTACTTCTGCCTTTATTTTTCCTCTCTCTCCAGTTGGAAAGTACCACCTAACCTTACTCTGCCTCATCATTGATCAAACAGCTTTATTTATCAACCACTCAGAGCAACACATATTCACAGCATACGGAAAGACATCCCACAGCAAATGATGTCAGTGGATGTTGTTAGATTGTCCACAATCAGACATGCATTATTGGTTCAGGATGACTCACAAAATAATAATTCATGGGATTGAATCACAAAGTCCATGTCATGGAAAAGCAACTTCATGTTTAGCTCAATTGAGTTATACATGGCATTCACAGCGGGGCCTGCTCTGTACCAGTGGCACGTACAGATTATCTAACCAAAGCTTGTGATTCCATTGTCTTGAAAACAAAAAATCAGTCCAAATCATTTAATTTCCTAAATACTGCTCTTTCAAAACTATCCAGCTCATCAAAGAACCACAGTTCATTTACAAATTAAATTTTGATTTTTAAATATTCAAAGAGCTCTGGAAAGAACACCATACCTGTGTGCTTCATCTACTATATAAGACCTATCACTCCTCCTCCAAACCAATCATTTTTAATGAGAAGATAATTTGAATTTTGATTTCTAAACCAAGATCATCTTCCCTGATCCTCAGTTCTCACAGATCAATACCATAGGATGATCCTTTTTTTTTCTTATTTATCTGTGGTTTTCAATGTTGTTTTTGCTCATTTTATAATCCATTAGTGTCTGAAAGAAGTCTTATTGGGTAGGTTAGAAGCAAGGAGAAACTGGGAAGTTACTCTGTGTTTTGTGTATAAATTCTTCTCATACAATTTTTCTGCTCATCTACTTCACTTGCATTCTGGGACCTGCACTGCCACTGTGATAATGTTCTGCTGAGTATGGTATGAAGAGCCTCTCTCAGTGGATATGGACTGCAGAGGATACAGGACAAATGTAGGGCAAATCTTTGCTGTTGGTGGTATGTCCTATTTAATATTTGAGGTGAAAATGTTGTTTTACTAATGTCAAAAAATATTTGAGATGAGGCAAACAGGACTACTATTCTTTTCTCAATCTTATTGTACATTTAATAATAAACATTTAAAAAATGTATGACCTCTTGTTTTGTGATGAGTTACCCTGTGGGCCTAAGATGTAGAAATAGAGGAATGTGACAAACAGATTCTTTTAAAGCAAAACAGATAAAATTAAGCATTCAAAGAGGATGCAAATAAAAATTCCAGTTGTTCAGATTCATCATAGTGGGGATATTTGTTTCATTTGGATAATTACTTTTAATTAGTATACAGCATAGAAGGTTTTATTCTGGCAGTTCACACATATGTAGCATGTCCTTTGTCAGTATTTGCTCTTCTGTCACCCATGTCTATTGTTCATCTTACTAGTGATTCCATTACTCAGTTCAAACAGTTTCCTTTTCATTTTGTGACTTTTGTGTGCTTGTTCAGTTCATGAGACAGATGTGATACTATCTCCATACTGGGTTCAGAATGTAGACCATGCCCAATTCCTTCAGGTCTTCAATTTTCAAATAATACCTCTCCTTATTTCATGGGGCAAAAACGTGTTTATATATGCAAACAAACACATGGACACACATGCACAAACATACACACGTACACACTACACACAACACACACACACACACACACACACACACACACACACACACTAATTATGCTACATCTAGAGTTTATGAAAAATTTGAATTTCCAGAGTCTGTCTGTTTAGTTAACATGATGACCACCTACTCCATCCCCAATTCCTGCTAGTGACATCATTTAATTCTTCCAGGTTGAGGACAACTGCTTTATTTGTACATAAATTCTGTGAAGCTTTCATCTGAATTCCAATATAACTAAGAGATTTCTCTACCAAGTAATCTTATTTTTTTAATTACATGACTGATTTCAATCATTAATAAATTACATAGCAGTTATTATTTAAACTTCTCTAAAATCGGTACATAAGATTTAGTTAAAAATAACTGTATATTTAAGTGTGGTAAATCATGGAATGAAACTTTCAAAATTCTAAGAATGCATTGTAAATAGCAATAATGAATCTTTGTACATATAAAAATAAAGCCACAAAATTTAGATGAAAACTATTCTTTATTTCCTCATATGTTGAGGGGCATCTTGGTTGATCCTTATCTTTAATATTCTTCTTAATACTAAAATAAGCAAGGACAAACAAGTGTCTATGTGCTGTGCTGACTTAGTACTTTCATAAAGTCCTATGATGGACCAGAAGAATACTCCCACATTTAGTGACTGAATTAGCTGTATGTGCCTACCACTATGGGGCTCTAAGTTTCTACTCACACTAGAAACATTCATGGGAAGCCCCACAACTCCTACATGCTCATTAATATATTTGATAATTTTAAGCTACTCAGTCTCACTGTGATGTGGGACTCCCATCTTAACCATGATTTTCTACTTTTATAACTAAAATATTTGAGTGTACTTAATTTTTTTGGGGGGGTTTTTTGAGACAGGGTTTCTCTGTGTAGCTTTGCGCCTTTCCTGGAACTCGCTTTGGAGACCAGACTGGCCTCGAACTCACAAAGATCCGCCTGCCTCTGCCTCCCGAGTGCTGGGATTAAAGGCATGTGCCACCACCGCCCGGCAAAAATTTTTTTAAAGGGAAGCAAAAAACACTCATTATAAAAATGTCAGCATTGCTAAATTTTAATGTGAGCTATGGACTTTTCTGTAAATTGCATTCACCCTGTTGAAGTATGCTCCTTACATCCCTATTGCCTCTAGGAATTTTATGATGAAGAGATGGTGAATTTTATCTAAGACTTTTCTTGTTTAATAACATGATCATGTGCTCTTCATTTTTCCTTTCAGTGTGTTTACATGGCTAATACATTATTTGATTTTTATATATTGAACCATCCGTGCATCTCTGGGATGGTAATTTTAATAAGATATTACATTTGTTTTACAATTATTTTCCTGAGTATGATTGCATTGATTATCAAAAGGGAAATTAGTCAGCTGTTCTCTGTTTATTGGGCCCTCTGTCATTTGAGTATCAGGGTAACTCTACCTCACAAAATGAATTAGGCAATATTCTTTTTTTTCTGACTTGTGAAAGAATTTGAGAAGAATTCATGTTAACTCATCTTTGAACATCTAGTTCAATTCTTCACAAAACTATATGACTATGGATTTCTCCCCTTCCCTTGGGAGATTTATAATGACTATTTCTATTTCACTGGTGTTATGGGTATAATTAAAATTTATATGTATTTTATATATGATCTTGAGTTAAGTTTGGTATGGAGAATTATCAAGAAAATTATCCATTTATTTTAGATTTTCCAATTTGGATGAATATAGATTTTAAAATATGTTTTTATGACTCTGTAAATTTCCTCAGTATCTATAGTTTGCCCCTTTACATTTATCATTCATTTTTAAATCTAAATTTTGTCTCTGTTTCTTTTAGTTAGTGTGGAAAGGGATTTGTTTATCTTGTTGAGTTTCCTCAAGAATCAGCTCTTTGCTTCTCTGATAATTTGTATTATTCACTTTTTATTTTATTGATTTCAACAATCAGTTTGATTATGTATTTCTGTCTACTCCTCCTAGGTGACATTATTTCTTTTTATTTCTAGAGGCTTCAGGTGTGCAGGAAATTGCCAGAATGACATGTCTCCAGTAGTTTTAGCTAGACACTTAAATCTATGAACTTGCCTCTTAAAACTACTTTTTCCTTGTGTCCCACAATTTTGGGTATTCAGTGTATCAATTTTCTTTGAAGTCTAGGATGTCACTATTTGTTTCTTTATTCCTGTCCCAACCTACTTTTTATTCTCTAGAGAATTGTTCTGTTTCCATAAGTTTGTAAGATTTCTATAACTGCTGTTGTTGTTTATATCTTGCTTTAATTTATAATGATTTGATATGATGCAGGAAGTTATTTTAATTTCCCTGTATCTGTTGAGACTTGCTTTGTTTCTGATAATGTGGTGAATTTGGGAGAATGTACCATGATGCACAGAGAAGAAGGTATATTCTTTGGTGTTAGGTACATTTGGTTTACAACACCTGTTAGTTCCAGTCTTTTCGGCTTTAGATTTTGTCTAGATGACCTGGCTATTGATAACATTGTAATATTGACATCTCCCACTGTCAATGTTTGAGTGTCATTATATAATTTAAACAGTATCGGTGTTTCTTTTACAAACTTGGTGACCAACCTTTGCGGCATAGATGTTAAGAGTAGAAATGGTATTTCTGTGAATTTTTTCTTTTATGAGTGTGCAGTGACCTTTCTAACACTTTTGATTAGTTTTGGTTTAAAGTCTATCTTTTCTGGTATTAAAAAGTCTACACCAGTTTGCTTCTTAGGTACATTTAGTTGGTGATTCCTGTTATTTTGTTGTGGATGATGATGGTCTTGTGTGTGTGTGTGTGTGTGTGTGTGTGTGTGTGTGTGTGTGTGTGTGTGCATACATTTCCTTTATTTTTTTACTGGTATGAGATTATTTGTACCTTGTGTTTTTATGTATAGTTAACTTACCATGGTTGTTTTTTTTTCCATCTACCACCTTCTATAGGCCTAGATTTATTGATAAATATTTGTTCGTATTTTGCTTTAACATGGACTATCTTATTTTCTCCATCTGTACTGATTGACTATTTTGCTGACAACAGTGCACTGACCTGGCATCTGTGGAATCTTAAAGGCTGCAGCACATCTGGCTAGGCCTTTCTGACTTTTAGAGTCTCACTTATCAAGTCAGAACTGCACTTATATGTTATGTGTTCTATTTCCCTTGCAGCATTTAATATTCTTTTTTGTTTTGTATGATTGGTTTTTTATTATTGTACACATAAGTAACTTTATCTTTTGGTTCACTCTATTGGTGTTTTGTATTCTTCTTGTACCTTTATAAGCATCTCCTAAGGTAGGTTGGGCAAATTTTCCTCTATGATTTTGTTGAAATAATTTTCTGGGTCTTGTACTGGGATTCTTTTTACTCTGCTTTTTTATTTGTAGACTTTAGCTTTTCATAGTGTCTGAGATTTACTAGATGTTTCATTTTGGTTGTTTTTTGGATATACTATTTTCTTACAGCAATGTTCCCATTTTTTCTAATGTACCTTCAATGCCTGAGATACTATTTTCCATCTCTTCTTTCTGTTGGAGAATCTTGCATCTGTAGCTCCTGTTGAAATTTCCTAATTTTTATTTCCAAAATTGCCACAGCGTATGTTTCTTTATTAATTCTATTTTAATTTTCAACAATTGAACAATTTCATTCTTTGCTTTAGCTGTTTATTTGCATATTTCTTGGATTCTTTCTGGGATTTGTACATTTCTTTCAATTTCTTCTATGTGTTCTCCAGGGTTTCTTTGAGGAATCCATTCATTTCTTCTTTAAGGACCTCTACCAACTTCATAAAATTTGTTTTAAGTTCCCTTTCATGTGCTTCAGGTATGTTGGAATATTTAGGACCTACTGTGAAGAGACATGCAGTACTTGCATTTATATATTGTGTTTTTAGGCTGGCTTCTAGGAATCTTTTTGGGGGATGATTATAGTTATGGGTACCACTTTCTGGATTTTTCATGTTTAGCTCAGTGTTTTGCTCTTTGACTTCAGTTTCTGCTCTTCATTTTTGGAGAGAAAGTTGGCAGTGTGTTGCTTGTTTTTCTGACACGCTCAGCCTTTATGTTCAAATCAAATGACTGCCTGTGTTGGAGGCTGGCTTACTAGAATAATTTGGGGGAAGGAAAGTTGGAGGAGAAGGTATTCATGATCTGTTGGGAGGGGTCTTAGAGGAAACTACAACATAGCATGTTTTCAGTTAGATTGCTAGGAAAAAGATTTGGGTGTCTGACACTTCATACACTGATTCATATCTGATGGAGAGAAGAAAGTATCATTAATCCAGCTTCAGCATTTGTATTGACAGGACATTTCAATTAAGTGTTTTAAGGAAACATTGCAATATCTGCAATTTGTTCCTGAGGATGTAATTGAAGGACATTGATGCACAAACATGCTTCCATTTCATAATGCTCATTATCTCCATGGTGAATGAAAGCAAAGAATCATATCTTTGTCTATTTACCTATATTAATGAGATCATTTTCATGTTATTAGAAAGCATAGATTTTGTATATGCTATGATGAGAAGACTTAGACTGAAAAGTTTCCAGAACCTAAATTCATTAACCACAGTTTTACTAAGTGTTTTTAAAATCACAAATCACACGGGTTCAGTGCCTCCTGAAATCTTTGTCTCTTTTATAAATGCTGTCCCCATGAGGCATGGAGAGTGTTTCTTTTACTTGGACAACACATTTTAGAGGTTTTCTAGTTTGAATTTGCTAGGCATAAGAAATTGACGTAGAAGCAATGCTAAATGGAATAACTAGGTTGTTGTAAAATACTATTTTAGCTAGGCAAAGGTGTGTTACATTTGATTATGCTGCAGAATATTAATTTAGCTATGAAAGGTATGTTATTTTTTATCGTGGTACATTTATTTAATTATGAAAAGTTGTGTTGCATTTGTTTTGCCTTGGCTACCTAAGGCACCTCATTGCTCTAATAAAGAGCTGAATGTCCAAAGCTGAGCTGAGCAAGGATAGGCAAGGCTGGCAGGCAAAGAGAATAAACAGCAGAAGAAATCTAGGCTGAGAAGAAAAAGAAGGGAAGGAAGAGAGAAGGAGGAGAGAATGAGGGACATGCCAGGGACAAGAAGCCTGGCAGAGTCTAGCCAGCCAGACATAGAGAAGTAGTGAATGTAAGTTATACAGAGTTAAGAAGACTAATGAGCTCCAAGACAAAAGGTAGATAAAGAGAAACAGGTTATTTTAAGATAAAAGAGCAAGTCAGAAACCTGCCTAATCTAGGCCGAGCATTCAAAACTAATAATAATTTTCTGTGTCAAGATTTGGGAGCTGGTTGATGGCATAAAAGGAAAAGCCTGGTACTTTGTCTTTGTGTATTTATATGTGTGTGTACATGTTAAGGTAAGAAAAGGGCTCATAAATTTGAGAGTGACTGAGTTTCTATGGGAGAATTAGGAAGGTAGGAATAAAAGGTGAAAATTATATAAATATAATATTAGTGTTTGAAAAATGAAAATTTAAATAAATACACCCCATCTGGCAGTAGGGATACCACACTTCTTATTCATAATCTTATTCATAAGAAGCAGTTGCCCTATCACCGAAGGTAGAAACCTCTGTATGTACTTAACACTAAAATTACTGCATCTTGATTCCATTACCTTTGGGAACAGACAGCACAATCCTCCTTCCCTAATTGCCATCTCATGAGACCCAGACTCTGAGAGTGTACTCAAGTGTAAAGTACATATTGATAAAACCTCTTGAGCACAATAACACAAAACACTCAACTATGAGTAGTAACACACAATGTCTGTGTTGAGCAATAGTACCGCATTCATCAGCTGAATATTAGGAAATGGGATTCCAGTTGTCTTGAAACATGAAACATTGCAGAGTCATGATGTGATTTTAAGTCTTTTTAAATAGCACAATGAATTTAGCTTTAATTAGTTAATAATAAGGGACTGGTACTGTGGGATAATCCTTCTGTATGGTGTGCATACATGTTGCTTTCATTGGTTGATTGTAAAGCTGTTTAGCCAAAGAAGAGACAGATAGGATTTGGTTGTACTGTGGCAGGGTCCTGTGCTGCTGTTCCCTTTGTGGGAGGGGGTGAAGTAGTAACAGAGTCAACAACACAGACTCGGGGAGAATGTCGAAAAAACAAGCTCTGTTTATTCAGGAAGAGGCAAGCCTTACATACCCTCCACTTCACCCTGGGGAAGGTCTGATGAATATGCATCTGCTGGTGTGACATGGCTGCCTTTCATTAGTCCAGGTCATCCCCTATCATGTCTCAGCTGCTGTTGCAAAGGCCCTTAGGCAGACCCAGGTTGGCTCTCAGAAAGTATCTTTTTTACTGGTTTAGGCCAGCTGGCCCTCAAATCTGTTAGGAATAAGTCATTCCACATGGTACAATCAAATTAAAGACTAAGAAGAAGGGCAGAGTGAGAGGAACATGCCAGGCAGCCACCAAGCAAGCAGGAAGTGTAGAAAATAAGGTAATGAGCCACAAGCCACATGGCTAAACATAAATAAGAATTATGGGTTAATTTAATTGTAAGAGATAATAACAAGCCTGAGCTAATAGGAAAGATTTATACTTAATATAAGTCTTTGTGTGGTAATTTGAGAAGTGGCTGTTGAGTATTTGGGAGCTGCTAGTAGGACAGAAACTTCTGGTCACAGGCTGGAAAGTTGCCTCAGCTGTGGAGAGAATATACTGCTCTTGCAGAAGACCTGAGTTCAGTCCACAATACTCATCAGCTGTCTCATAACTGCTTTTAACTCTAAATCCAGGAGCATTGGATGCCTTTCATTTGCATTTGTACTTGGGTAGACATTGTTGCTTGGATTCTAATGGCTCCCTCGGGGGAGGGGATGAGAAGGCACAGCATCAATGGCACAGACACTGAGAGTCCATTGAAAGCAAATAAGGAACTCATTTATTCAGTAATAGGGAAGGCCTTATATACCCTCCTCCCAGCACCCACTCTGTATGGTCATCCCTCATTGGCTGGGCATGATCCAGAACTCGGACAGCACCTGTTGTTAGGCCTTCAGGCAGACTCCATACAATCAGGACCTCTGACAGTGACCAGGAACGTTGACAGCTCCTATTGCTAGGCCTTCAGGCAGACTCCAGTTTGGCTCATAAGGCGTATGTTATGTGCATGCCTTGGCAACTGGTCTGAGCCAATTTCCTTAACTCTATGGGCCTGTCAATCTCACATATAAAGTAATAATAAAAAATATTTTGTTTAGTATTTGTTGTATTCATTATTGTAATTGTCATTTATTCCTAATTTTTTTACCTTTTAAAAATTCCATTACACTTGGTTTAATTAATTTGGCAAATACTGTATGCAGGAGTACATGGAGGTCAGAAGGAAACTTTCAGTAGATAGCTACCTCCTTCTACTCCC
The DNA here is from genome assembly GCF_949786415.1 of Peromyscus eremicus. NCBI lineage: Eukaryota > Metazoa > Chordata > Mammalia > Rodentia > Cricetidae > Peromyscus > Peromyscus eremicus. Next base: position 184,359,173 of record NC_081416.1, on the reverse strand, counting down.
TGCACTCTGGTATAAACTAAGGTCATCAGCATTAATTGTAAGGGATTTAACTGCTGAGCCATCACATAGCCATAAATGTCCTTTAAAGACTTCCACTGCATTATATAGGAGAAGAAACCATAGAAGAAATAAACTATTGATGTACAATTTATATGTAGACAAACCTAAACAAATAAAAATTTGACCAATATACACTTTGTAGGTGACAACACCATGTGGACAGTTGTGGCTACTTGCATTCATACAAAATCATTTGAACCTATTACTTTGTAACATAATTAGCTGGGTATAATATATAAAAATATTGAATATACATTATGTGGTGAGGGGACTTTTTTTGGATCCAGTTTATTTGGTGTTCTGTAATCTTCTTTTATCTTTATAGGCATTTCCTTCTTTAGGTTGGGAAAGTTTTCTTTTATGAATTTGTTGAATATATTTTCTGTGCCTTTGAGTTGGTATTCTTCTCTTTCGTCTATCCCTATTATTCATAGGTTTGATCTTTTCATGGTATCCCAAATTTCCTGGACATTTTGAGTCATGATTTTGTTGGCTTTAGTGTTTTCTTTGAGTGATGAATCTATTTCCTCTACCGTATCTTCAATGCCAGAGAACCGCTCTTCCATCTCTTGCATTCTGTTGGTTATGCTTGAAATCTGTAGTTCCTGATCATTTAGTCAGATTTTCCACTTCCAGCATTCCCTCAGTGCTGTGGGATGTTCTGTATGGCAAATGTGTTGCTGATTGGTTAATAAATAAAACACTGATTGGCCATTGGCTAGGCAGGAAGTATAGACAAGACAAGGAGAATAAAGCTGGGAAGTGGAAGGCTGAGTCAGAGAGACACTGCCAGCCTCCACGATGACAAACAGCATGTGAAGATGCAGGTAAGCCACAAGCCACGTGGCAAGGTATAGATTTATAAAAATGGTTTAATTTAAGCTGTAAAAACAGTTAGCAAGAAGCCTGCCACGGCCATACAGTTTGTAACCAATATAAGTCTCTGTGTTTACTTGGTCGGGTCTAAGTGGCTGTGGGACTGGCAGGTGAGAGAGATTTGTCCTGACTGTGGGCCAGGCAGAAAAACTCTAGCTACACCTCAGATTGTGTCTTCTTTATTGTCTCAATTTCAGTTTTCAAATCTTGAACTGTTTCCCTCACTTGTTTAATTGCTCTCTCTTGGCTTTCTTTAAGAGATTTACTGATTTCTTCCCATTTTTTGTTTTACTTTTCCTTGAACTCTTTAAGGGAATTTTTCATTTGCTCTTTAAAGATCTCTATCATCTTCTTAAGGTCATTTTTAAGGTCGATTTCTTCTGTGTCTTCTGTGGTGGGATGTTCAGGTCTTGCTGATGTAGGTTCTGGTGGAGCCATTTTGGTCTTTATGTTGTTGACTGTATTTTTGCACTGGTGTCTACCCATCTCTTTCTCCACTTGGTGCAAGTGGAGGAAATCCAGAGAATTATCAGATCATACATCAAAAACCTGTACTCCACACAATTGGAAAATCTGAAAGAAATGGACAATTTTCTGGATATGTAGCACATACCAAAGTTAAATCAAGACCAAATAAACTATTTAAATAGACCAATAACCCCTAATGAAATAGAAACAGTCACTAAAAGTCTCCCAAGCAAAAAAGCCCAGGACCAGATGGTTTCAGCACATATACCCAAGGAATGTGCAATCTTACCACAAGGACACATGCTCGGCTATGTTCATAGCATCATTATTTGTAATAGCCAGAACCTGGAAACAACCTAGATGCCCCTCAACTGAAGGATGGATAAAGAAAATGTGGCATATATACACAATGGAGTACTACTCAGCAGTAAAAAACAATGATATCATGAAATTTGCAGTCAAATGGATGGAACTAGAAAATATCATCCTGAGTGAGGTAACCCAGACTCAGAAGGACAAACATAGTATGTACTCATTCGTAAGTGGATACTAGATGTGAGGGAAGGGATAGCCAGACTGCAACCCACAGCTCCAGGTAAGCTAGCTAACATGGAAAGACCCTAGGAGGGACACATGGATGGTCCAGTGAAGGAGAAGTGGATGAGATCTACATGAGTAGATTAGGAGTTGGGGCATGGCAGAGGGCAAGGAGTGGGGGATTTAAACATAGGGAAATGGGAGGGTTGAGCTGGAACAGGGACAGAGTGGGAGGGCAGGGAGGGAGATATCATGATACATGTGGACATCATGGGAATAGGAAGAAGCAGAGTGCCAGGGGGGCTCTCAGGAATCCACAAAAATGACCCCACCTTGGAGTGCTGGCAGTGGTCTAGAGAGTGCCTAAAATGGTCTACTCTAGTGACCAGTCTAGTGAATACCCTAACCATCATCACAGAACTTTTGTCCAATGACTGATGGAGGCAAATGCAGAGATCCATGGCCAGGTGCCAGGCTGAGCTCTGGGAATCCAATTGATGAGAGAGAGGAGGGATTCTGCAAGAAGGGGGGACGTTGAGATCATGATGGAAAGATGTGCAGAGACGACTGGCCACACTGGTGGAAGTCCATGAACTGTAGACTAGTGGCTGTGAAGTCCCCATGAGACTGGACTAGGCCCTCTGCATTTGAAAGATGGTTGTTTGGCTTGAACTATTTGGGGGTTACCCAGACAGGGCGATTGGGATCTGTGAGCAGACTTTTGGGAGCCCAGTGCCTGTGATGTGACACCTTGTGCAACCTTGGTGCAGTGGGAAGGGGCTTGGACCTGCCTGGGCTCAGAGTGCCGGCCTCTGCTGACTCCCCATGGGAGACCTTGATTTGTTGGATGTGGGGATGTGGAGTGGCATAGGAAGGAGGGCTGGGGGATGGGAGGAGGAAGGAGATAGGATCTGTGGGTATTATCTAGAGTGAGTAGAAAATTTCTTAATAAAAAAATAAAAAACATTGATCGTGCTTCATTTGAAATTCTTGAGCAATGTGAAATACACAAGTGATGCATGAGCCATTGAGTTTATGATATTTTTCTTATGAATAGCAAACTGAATTTGATAAGGTAGTCAAAGAATGATTATTGAGTGTACAGTAGTCTTTCTGTGGCAATATTTGGCTCTAGTACTTACAATCATTTATAATTAGTATGCAATTCGGACAGCATATTTCCTCATGTCCTCCCTCATCTTATTCTCTTTTCTTTCTGGTTTATATATTACAGGCACAAAAATGTTTTAAAAGATTTATTTTTAAATAAACTCAAATACTAGTGATGTATTTGGTAAAAGTATATATCTGTGTGTATGTACTTGAGTAATATACATTTAGGCCATAAAATTGCAATGGATTCAATGTTTTTGAATGATACTTGGATGTAGACTAGACTGGGTTCAAATGCAGAGGGATACATCTGCACATGACCCTAGTGCAGAGATAAAGGGTATGTATCCCAGTATTGTTCATCTACTTTATGTTTACACAGGCATGTGAGAATAAATCACACTACCAACACAATTTTTCTTCTACAGAGCACCATTTGTCTACATCTCCAGTTACACTAATACATCACAAGCATGCCACTGAAAAGTAGCAACATCTGAAAGTGGCAGTGAACTTTGTTTGTACCAGATGTTAAGTTTGAAAAATAAAAGAATATAAAGTGTGAAATATTTGTAAAATATTAACAATTTTCATAATAAAATAGTCACCGAATTAGTAGGAATAGACCAATACAATTTTTTGTTTATGTTTATAGGAAGAACACCAGCTCCCATGTTTTCTAACTCATTTCATATCATCTGACCAGTAAACATCAAACTCAAACATACTCTTTCATGCTGAATACAATGTTTTCCACATAGAAATTTTACCACTCTGGTATCTTTATGCATAAAATAGGTATTTATCTATACATTTTTAGAATAGATAATTTTAAAATATTCTTTATTATCACACAGAAAAGTGTCATTGAAAATGTCAGTAACACTCAGCAGGAATTTGAGAATAGAACTGGTGAAACTCAAACACTAACTCCTGCACACTAAACAGTAAGAAACATCAATGCCTTGAACTATTGCAGTAGCCTAGTGTACTAAAATGTTGTATTTGAAAGCAACTATCAGCAATCCATAAAATGAAAATGTCTATGGTGCCCAAATTGATAAAAATAAGCAGCTATAATTAGTGAAATTAATGAAAAAGAAATACACAAGTTAAATGTGATAAAAGTGTCAGAAAATAAACAATTTAGACATAAAGAGAAAATATACATGCTTCTTAAATAATGACAAAGATTAGCTTTTTAGCAACATCTCTACCCCTGTTCTCAAGTGTTTCCAAGTATCCACATGCCACACAACTGTCACTCAGGCAAGTGACAAAGGAAATAAACTGTCACTGCTATTAGTGATAGCCTCATGTTACAAAAAAATGCCAACATATTATTTGATCCCATACATTATTTATTTACTCTAAAGAGAGAGTGAAGAACTAGACTTTTAGGCCAGTAGTTATACATGTATATGAGTGAAGTATTGAGGAACACATATGCAGCTCGTTGTGAACAGTTTTCCTACTTTATTCTTGATGCAGATTTGACAGCACAGTGTCACCACATGCACAGCATCTGAGAGAGTAACTGAATATCTATGAAAAAACTCTCTGGAGCTTGAGGAGTCACAAATATTAGTTGTCCTAGCACATACATTAGGAGTTACACTGTGATAAAAAGGGTGATCAGCAGACTCTATTCCACAGCCATTTACTTGTACCTGCTTAGGATGATACTCATTGAATTGTATGGGGTTTCTTTCACATGACATCACCAGATACTGTGATATGGAAGTTTTCAAGAGGTGTGTGTACCAACATTAAACTTGTCTGTTGACAAATTTCTAAATGGTCTTATTAATAGAAAACACAGAGCCAGATATAGAAGTGAAAACCTGAGAAAGATCAGAGGAATAGGAACAGCTACATGCTAACCTCACCTTACCAGCTGTGCTAACATTGCATGACTTTTTTGCTTACTTAAAATGACTGGCTTTTTCCTCTGATCTCCAGGCAAGTTTTATTTATTAAAGCACAAATAAAATATCACATTTCATGACAAATAAAATATCACCACACATATGTGTTACTATTTATGAAAAGTTAGATCAAGAAAATGCTTTCTCCTTTAATTTTTTAAGAGAATTTCTCTCCGGTCTTAATAAAATTATGTAGCACTTGGGAACAAAGATGCATCCCAATAAGCCTGCACTGGAGGTCAAGATGGAGAAGACCTCCACAGCCACCATGACCTTGCCCTTGGTGCTGTGGTAGACAGGGAGAAAGGTGATCCAGACACTGCAGAACAACAGCATGCTGAATGTCAGCAACTTTGCTTCATTGAATGTGTCAGGGAGATTCCTGGCCAAGAAAGCTACAATGAAGCTCCCTAAGGCAAGGGAGCCATGGTATCCCAAGACACAGTAGAATGCAGTAGCTGAGCCCTTATTACACATGATTATGATATGGTCATGCTCAGAGTGTCTATCAATGTCAATAGAGGGAGGAGAAACTTGCAGCCAGATTGCACAGAGAATAATTTGGATGAGAGTGCAGATGGCAATGATGTAGTTTGGTGCCCCTGAAACCAAGAAGTACTTCATCCTTCTTCCAGGGACTGTGACTTTGAAAGCCAAAAGCACAGTAATTGTTTTGGCCAACACAGTTGAAACAGCCACAGTGAATGCAACTCCAAATGTGATTTCCTGCAGGATGCAGGTAGCTGAGTTGGGATGGCCAATGAAGAGCAAGGAGCAAAGGAAACAAAAGATGAGTGAGATGAGTAAGATGTAGCTGAGATTCCGGTTATTGGCCTTGACAATGGGAGTTTCGTGGTGCTTGACAAAGACCCCAAGAACCAGAGCTGTGAATGCAGAGAAGCACAAGGCCATTAAGGCAAGAGCCAACCCCAGGGGGTCCTCATAGGTCATAAAGATCACAGCTTTGCCAGTGCACAGGGTCTGCCCTGTATTGGCATACTGGTCCTCTGGACACTTCACACATTGATGCAAATCTGATGGACAAAGGGTGGTGTTATTAGTTCAGCTTCAGCATCTTTACTGACATAAAATTTCCATTTTGGATGTTGACAAAGTTTTGCAATATCTGCATTTTGTTCTTGAGGATATAATGGAATTGTATGACTGCATGGCAATGCTTCCATTTAGTAATATTCATTATCTTTATGAATAATGAAACTAAAGCATCACTTGTTTTGTCCACTTAACTGAATTGATGAGATCATTAATCATGTTTTCAGAAAGCAGAGATATATCTAGTGCATTCTACAGGCAATGATAAAATATTTACACTGGTGAAATCACAGAAGCTAAATTCATCAACCACAATTTTTCTGAATGTATTTTAACATCACAGATCCCTTCAATTCAGTGTGTCCTGAGATCTTTGTTCCTTTTATGAATACTATGCTCATGAGAGATGGAGATGATGACTTCTACTGGAACAAGCTCTATGATACATTTTCTAGTGTGAATTTGCCAGTGCAAACACACTGACATACAAGCAACACTAAATTAAATATGTAGGTTGTATGTGCTTACAAATATTTATATGTGTGTGAGCATTTAAAAGGAATAGAAGATCTCATGAACTTGAGAATGCCTGGACTTACATGGGGAAAACAAGACGGTAAGCATGAGATGTGGATATTATATGAATTTTGTATTAATGTGTAAAAACAGCAAAAGGTAAAAATTTACATAAATATGCCCCCATTTGTGTCTTCATCTGGAAGCACAGTCACCCAACTCTCATGAATTGTTTTCAAAAAGCCAAAACTCTTTACTGAAGATAGAATCCTCTCTATATACTTAGCACTAAAAATCACTACATCTTGATTCCATTACTTGGAAGCTGACAGCACCTTGTAACTTACCTAATTTCCATCTCTGGGATATTCTGAGACTATGCATGTGTACTCAGGATAAGTAAGCAGTAATAAACAGTATGAGTAACATACACAATATGCTTAAACAGGAATTATAACACACAATGTTTATGTTGAGCAATATTCCCCCATTATTTGTAACACCCACTGTGGCAAAGGTAAGAATTGTGATTTCAATTGAGCTTAATCATTGGGTAATTGCAGAAAGTGATAATGAGCTTCCAGGATTTTAAGTCATTTTATCTATAACAATACATTTAAGGGCACAAGCTATCCACTAAATTGTTTAAGGAACTGGAAACTTGGCTCACCTGTGGAGATAATGTATTGCTATTGCAGAAGATGCAACTTCAATCCCCAGAACTCATATCAGGTCTCTCATAACTGCCTGTCACTCTAACTACAGGAACATTGGATCCCTCTCACCTGCATCTGCACTGGGGTAGATGTAACCATCCATCTCACATACATACACATAAAGTAACAAAAATATTTTTGTTTAATTTGTTGTATTTATTGTTTAAATTCCCTTTATTCTCAATTGTTTTTTACATTTAAAACAATTTCATTACACTTTGCTTAATTAGTTTGGTGAATGTTGTACATGGGAGCACATGGAAGTCAGAAGGCATGTCTAGAAGTAGGCAACTTTCTCCTACCATGTGGAACATGGGGATAAACTCAGGTCATCAGCTTTAGTTGCAAGGGTTTTAACCGCTGATCTATCTCACTGGCCATAAATGTCCTTTGAGTACTTTCATTTTATTTTGTTAAATTACAGAGCATTGAGAGAAAAACTGTGTGTCTGCCATTTGTATTTAGCAGTCCTTAATCAAATAATTATTTGACAAACATGGGCTGTGTAGGTGACAAGACATTTTGAGTTATTGTGGCTAACTGTGTTTCATAAAAATCATTTTATTCTATTATTTTGTGACAGTAGTACCTGGGTACTGTATATAAAAACACTGAGTATAGGACTACTCATGTTATCCACATCATGTGTCAACATGTGTCCTCACTTTCCTCAATTTTCAATCACATTGAACCTTTGAAACAGGTCTCTGGATATTATACTAAGTCTTTGGTCTCAAACTTTACAGTTTCTGGTGGGTTTCCACGTAATTATTTTCCCATTTCATTAACCTCACAGAGTACTTGTATTTGGTTCCCATCACACACATGACAGAGGTCAGTGCATCTGATGACCTATTCTGTTTTCTATGGGCTCCTGTACATACATGGTGTACATGACCTTACATGGGGTCACATACATACATGCCAAAAAATAAAACTATTTTCAAGATTCCTGATCTGAATCTTGTCTACATATTATTTTAGAGGAGTTTAATGACTAAGAAAAATGTTGTGTAGAATTTCCTGACACTACAGTTTGAAAATAAAATGTATCTTTCATAAAATTCACCTGCCAAGAATTTACAATGAGTCTAAGATGTATGTTATGGTGCTACTTTATGGGACATTGTAATTGATTACATTCCTACAAAGACTAACTTAGAAAAGTGATGTATTTGACTAGAGTAGTTGCATATTAAACACCTTCAGAATCCCAGCACGAAGGGAGAAAGGATGGCCAATGTGAAGGATATTTTTTCAAAAGCAGAAACTCACTTGTCTCATTAGAAACTTCATTTTGGGGGCAGGGGATGCAATTAAAACAGCAGGCTGCCATTCCCTCTTGCCCATATTTTCTGAATCCAGGACCACAATCAGCACTACATACAGAGGGTGGCATCTGCAGAAAATTAGACACATGCTGATATTAGGAGTTTTACCTACTCATTCCATTACTCTATTATATTAGCATATTGAAATATCATTAAACTTATTTTATATAGACCACATGAGTGATCACATTTCACTTTTGTAAGTTATATAATGTCAACCATATGAATGTATGGAGACAAACTGATAAAAAAAAAATTGAGTTGCTTCCCTGTGGGATGACTCATCCCTAACAGGCTTGAGGGCCAGAGGGCCCAAACAAGTAAAAAAGATACTTTCCGACAGCCAGCCTGGGTCTGCCTGATGGTCTTAGCAACAACAGCTGAAACATGATCTGGAGATGACCTGGACCAATGAGAGGCAGCCATGTCACACCAGCTGATGCATATTCATTAGACCTCACCCCAGGGTGGAGTGGAGGGTATATAAGGCTTGCCTCTTCCTAAGTAAACTGAGCTTGTTATTTCCACATTCTCCCAGAGTCTGTGTGGTTTGACTCTGCGCCTACTTGGCCTCCGCCCCCAAAGGGAACAATAGCAAAGGACCCTGCTACACTTCCAATCTTAAATATTTAGGAGGAAGAATGGGTTGTTCACTGTATGCAAACACTATAGACCTTTCAAGCTGCATATTCTAGTTAGTTTTCATAAACGTGACACAAAGTACATTTAAAAGATAGAGGAAATATTAACTAAATATTACTTGTTGCATTGGACTAGCCTGTCATAATATTGGTAAAACATATTATTATTGGGTAATTTAGGTAGGAGTGTCCAGCCCACTCTGGGCAGTGCCATTCCCAGGCAGGGCTGTATGAAAAATCAAACGATCAAGCTAGTAAACAGTGTTCCTTCAGGGAGTTTGCTTTAGTTGCAGTCTCCAGATTCCTTTATTTTCCTCCCTTGACTGTAACCCATGAGCCAAGTCAACATTCCTCCTCATATTACTTATGATTAATCACAGCAACAGAGTAGCAAGCTAGGATGCATGGATATCTGCAACAGAGGAGATATCTGCTCAAATTTCAGATAGTAAGAACGACCTATAGCAAATAACCACTGCAAACCATGACAAATTATAAGGAAACTGTTGAATAGGCAGAACCCAGAATATTTGTGGTGAAGAAATCCTGGAAGGTGGAGTGTTTCCTAATACAAAAAGTTGCTACAAAGACTGTAAAAGGAGGAGGAACCTCAATGCATGTTATGTTGTTTAATATCAATCAATGGATTTTTTAAATTTAAGTTTAAATATATATGTGTGTGTGTGTGTGTGTGTGTGTGCGCGTGCGTGTGCGCGCGCGCACATGCGCGCACTGTGGGATGGTCTGTATGTCAAGTGTGTTGCTGATTGGTCAATAAATAAATCACTGATTGGCCAGTGGCTAGGCAGAACAAGGAGGAGAATAAAGCTGGGAAGTGGAAGGCTGAGTCAGAGACACTGCCAGCCGCCGCCATGATGACAAACAGCATGTGAAGATGCCGGTAAGCCACGAGCCATGTGGCAAGGTATAGGTTAATAGAAATGGATTAATTTAAGCTGTAAGAACAGTTAGTAAGAAGCCTGCCACGGCCATACAGTTTGTAACCAATATAAGTCTCTGTATTTACTTGGTTGGGTCTGAGCGGCTGCAGGACTGGCGGGTGACAAAGATTTGTCCCAACTGTGGGTTAGGCAGGAAAATTTTAGCTACATCTATGTATTACCATGAATCTGGTGATTGGAATCTCTGTTGTGCACCAAAAAGTTCCTAATTCTAGCATCCTTTGTTGTGTCTCTTATACACAGACAGGGTCATCACAAGTTCTCCACAAATATGGGCAACTACATCTTCTTTTCTGTTTTTGTGATAGTTGGGTCTCACTGTGTAGGGTTGGTTGACTACAACTACCTACCTAGATCAGGTGACAATTTTTTCTTATTTCTTGTATTTTTTTCCTTTCACCAATGTTTTAAGAACTATTTTTAAATAAGAATCCAATTTCTTTTCATTTATTTAAGGCAGTGTTTCCATATGCAGTTCTGGCTTGTTTGAACTCACTACATGGGCCAGGCTAGCTACAAGAGGACACAGAATTTTTTAGCCTCTGCTTACAATGAGCTAGCTAAGATTAAAACATGTACATCCCTCCACACACAGCTATCCTAATTTCTGATTTTTATGGACATTCTTTTATTTTTCTCTTCATGTAGTACAATGCTGCCAAGAGTTTTGCCATAGAAAACCTTATTATGTCAACATATGTTCTTTCTATTCTTTCAGGCTTTGTTTGTTTTTTTTTAAATCTGAATAGTTGATAGGTTTTTAAGAGTCCTTTCTGCACATTTTTGGATAATAATGTAATTATATCCTTATGTTTATTATGTGATATCTTACACTCTGACTTGCCTATGTGAACCATGCTTGCATCCCTGAAATGAAGTCATCTTGGCTCAGAGATTGATCTTTCTCTTGTGTTTTTGAGTTTTCTTAGAGGGTGTTCAGTGAAAAATTGTTTCATCCATAACTATCAAAGAGATTGTCTCTAATTTTCTTTCTATTTCACTTCATTTCAATGTTTTCCCACATTTTGTAGAAGTACTCTCTACAAAATGTGGGAAATGTTCATAAATGCATATATTTGATTCCCATATTGATACTAAAGTAACTTTCTTGAACTAATGCTGTTGTCTGTGTGTTTTGATAAAAGAAGGTGACCATTAACACCTAATTATTACAGAAAATTATTTTCCATTTGCTCTTATTCGATATTGGATAGTTTTCTGGTAGCTGATTTTCAGGCTGTTATTTAAGTGCTGTCTATTCATTCCTTTGATCTCTTGTGTTCATCTTGCTTTTCAGTGAGAAGGGCTTCTTCAAGTTACTGCTCGTTTCAGTGGTTATGAATTGTTGTAATTGTGTTCATTGTTCAACTTTCATCTGTCTCCTTCTATTATTAGCAATATCTTACTGTGTATAGTAACTCAGCTTGGAAGTTATGTCCCTGTGTGTTAGAAATGCATCATGGGCCAGGTGGCAGTATCGCACATCTTTAATCCAGCACTTGGGAGGCACTCAGAAGGCAGAGCTAGGTGGATCTCTGAGTTTGATGGACAGCCTACACAGAGAAACCCTGTCTCGAAAAAAAAAAGGAAGAAAGAAAGAAAGAAAGAAAGAAAGAAAGAAAGAAAGAAAGAAAGAAAGAAAGAAAAGAAAAGAAAAGAAACAACACATCATGGATATTCTGCTTCTTTAAACGTGTCCATGGTGGAATCTGCTGTTATCTAGATGGGGCCTTTCTATGACTGGGGCTTCTCTCCTGCAGCATTCCATTTCTTCTCCTTGTTACAAAACAATTTTAAGTAACATATTTCAAGGCCTTGATCTTTTCTGGTGTTAAGTGTTTGGTATTTAAATGACTGTTGTATCTAGATGGCCACATATCTCATTGCATTTTGAAAATTTATACCTATATTTTACTGGATATAATGTTGATTCTTTTAGTGTCCATGATTTGTAAATTTGATCTTCTAATCATATCCCCTTGGTCATCTATGTTTTTCTTTCTTTGTTATTGTTTTACCTTTGTCATTGTTTGAATTTTCTTAAGCACAGCTGGTGTTCAAATCTTGCTATCCTATCTTCAGCCTGATAGATGATTTAGATGAGAATTTTCACTGATATTTTCCTTTGATTTAATTAGCTTTTTCTTCATATATTTTATTTTGAATTTTTCATTTTTTTTAATTTAATTTTTATTTTGCAATACAATTTAGTTCTACATATCAGCCACGGATTCCCTTGTTCTCCCCCCTCCCGCCCCCCTCACCTTCCCCCCAGCCCGCCCCCCATTCCCATCTTCTCCAGGGCAAAGCCTTCCCCGCAGACTGATATCAACCTGGTAGACTCAGTCCAGGTAGGTCCAGTCCCCTCCTCCCAGGCCGAGCCAAGCGACCCTGCATAGGCCCCAGGTTTCAAACAGCCGACTCATGCAATGAGCACAGGACCTGGTCCCACTGCCTGGATGCCTCCCAAACAGATCAGGCCAATCAACTGTCTCACCTATTCAGAGGGCCTGATCCAGTTGGTGACCCCTCAGTCATTGGTTCATATTTCATGTGTTTCTGTTCGTTTGGCTATTTGTCCCTGTGCTTTAGACTGCTACTCACATCACCAGGGAGGCTACCTGGAAAACAGGACCCTAAGAAAGACACGGGGATCGCCCAATGACAGAGAAATGGAATGAGATCTACATGAACAGCCTGAACATGAGTGAGGGTAGTGAAGGGCAAGGGTCGAGGGAAAGAGAGCTTGGGGGAGCGGGAGATCCCAGCTGGATCAAGAACAGAGAAGGAGAACAAGGAAGAGGAGACCATGGTAAATGAAGACCACATGAGAATAGGAAGAAGCAAAGTGCTAGAGAGGCCCACAGAAATCCACAAAGATACCCCCACAACAGACTGCTGGCAATGGTCGCGAGACAGCCCGAACTGACCTACTCTGGTGATGGGATGGCCAAACACCCTAATTGTCGTGCTAGAAACCTCATCCAACTACTGAGGGATCTGGATGCAGAGATCCATGACTAGGCCCCGGGTCGATCTCTGGGAGTCCAATTAGTGAGAATGAGGAGGGTTTATATGAGCGAGAATTGTTGAGACCAAGGTTGACTTTTTCATTATTTTGTGTCTTTTATGATTTCCTTGGATACATGCTCACTCAGTGATTTTTTTTTTTGTTATATCATTTTATTCTTCCAGACACCTCAGGGATACTTTTGTATATTCTTACAATCATTCTTTGAATTCTTTGTTAAAATGTCATTGAATATACTCGCATTTAAGTCTATTACTATAACATTTAGAGTTATTTTGCTTGGGTATCTTTATGATTATGTTCATTTGTTTCTGCACTGGGATTTGCATGATTGGGAGCAGAGTACTGGCTTAATTGTTTTTAATCCTGTTAATTCTTCAACTGGATGTTTTAGTAATGCTCACCTGAGCTATGGTAAGAACACAAATGATATTTCATTACTACCCTCTGAATGGATATTTAGCTCAGTAGCTACACCTTTAGTCCATGTGTGGTTTTCCATGCAAATAACTCTCCTCATCACTCTGAGGAAGATCACTAACTGTAAACTTTATACTATCTGAACAATCTAAATATCACCTCAGATCAAGCCCGAAGACTATCCTGAGGTTACCTTTTTTAATATTCAACCCACTCTACAGTTGGTCGGTTTGAATTGGATATCTTAAAACCACTCACATCAAAATCCATGCCTACTAGTATGCTAAGGACACATAATGGGATATTTCCTTTACTGCTGGTTATACAATCCCATGTGGGACATGGCAACTCCGGGTCCTATTTTATTAATTTGAGCATCAGCAATTTCATAATTTGGGGTTTTTTTTTTTTGTTTATTCCCAGTCATTACAAGACAGCTAGGCAAAGGTTTGCAGGCCTTAACTGTTGAATTTCATGCTTCACAACTTTAAAGAAAAAGGGGATATGGCCATGCTAAATATCTTGAAGGCATTGCTTAATAATCCCACAGTTCTTGAATGAATTGAACTGACCCTTCACTGCCCTTGGTGGAATTTGCTACATAACTCTTGCCTGTATCTTAGACATTTTAATGTTTGAGTTTCTTGCTGATAAGGGCCCCCAACTGAAGGCTAGCACTGGGATAATATAACAATTCTTATAAAAACTGATGTTAAAGAGAAAAAAATTATGGTGGCTCCCTAGGAGAATTAGGAATTAGCTATGCAAGAAATTGAATTTTCTATAGAACCTATTACCCTTAGGTAATAGTATAGGTATTAGTAAGCATGAGGCATAGGATTTGGAAAAAGTAATTAAAGAAGAAAAATTAAATGAATTTTAAAAGTTGACAAACTATAACTGAATAATTTGATTTCATGTATTGCCAAAGAAACACAGAACTATTATTTACAGGAAAGAATTTTGATTATAAAATTAATGATAAGTCTTGGTACTGCTGTTTTAGGAATCTTGATATTCTTTTACTCTTTGTTGGATTGTAATAAAGTTAGAGACCATATTGAAACAAAAGTTTATGACAGAGACACAAACAGAAACATTTTGTATCAGTGCACTGCCTAGCTTCCTGAGGAGATTTGTCACATCAGGACTTCTCTGATTGTAGAAAGAATAAAGAGAAGTACATGGTATTTTAGAGGTCAAGGGAAAGGATAATGGTCTTATGTCAAATTTAAAAGAAAGAATTTAAGCAAGGGAAGGAGGATTTAGATTTCTGTAGAAAGATCAAATATCTATTATAGTAGATTAAAAGAATAACAGGTAGTAGGAAATTAATTCTGATGTGTTAACTTATTCAAACTTACATAGAGATATCCTGCGTAGTTTTACTGTAACCACAAGGGTTTATAACACCAATTTTTTTTTTTTTTTTGGTTTTTCGAGACAGGGTTTCTCTGTGTAGCTTTGCACCTTTCCTGGAACTCACTTGGTAGTCCAGGCTGGCCTCGAACTCACAGAGATCCGCCTGGCTCTGCCTCCCGAGTGCTGGGATTAAAGGCGTGCGCCACCACCGCCCGGCTATAACACCAATTTTAAAGAAACAGTAACTAAGTTAAAAGAATTGATTTCATTATAATGTTAGATTTTAGTTCTAAATGAAATTTGTTGTTTGCTTGTTTTGTTTCTTTTATTTTAGTATGCTTATGTAATCATGGAAGACTTTAGAAAAAGTATATGCCATGAGAAGACTTTGTAATCAATGATTGAAGTATATAAGGAAATAATTTATGTACACATAAAGCCTGTAAGAGCTGCAAGTTTTCATAATAGGACAAGTCATACAGAGATATGTTTCCTCTCTAACCATCACTTCTAAAACGAAAGTTGAAAGTATCCTCAAGTCTGATTTCTCCATCACTGGCCTTACATGCAGTCACTTCAGACCCTACCCTCATCCAGAGATGAACAGTGGCAATTTACAATTATCATAAAAGCCAAAATTTATTACTACCAGTTCCTCCCATACAGAGAAGAAAAGTAGGCACAATCTTGTTATTTTGAATGAACTATGCAAGAATTATGGGGAAAAAGCAAAGTTTCCTAGTGTGAAATTTCATTGACATTATAATTCAGGGCTGGAGAAATGGTTCAACTGGTAATTACAATTGTTGCTCATGAACAGGACTCAAGTTTGATTTTCAGGATCATCCGACTGGCACTAAGGTCTATCATGTTCCCTGGAACTTGAATCATTCTTCTGACATTCTTATGTACGAGAAATGCAAATGTTCAATAGACATACATGCATACAAAATACCCATACCTACCTTTAAAAAAAAGAAGGAAAAAGTGAGTATTTAATTATAGAATACCTAATATGGATACTGAAAATTTTAATTTGTGGTTATAAGTGTTGATAATAAAGGACCTTTTTGTAAGAAGGTTTGCAGAAAATTATATCATAAAAATTAATATTGCATGCACATTGACTTGACTCTATGCTTACAATTAGCCTAAGTCTTTTCATCATCTGTGCCTAATGTTCAGCATACAGGAGAAAATCACTGTAGTAATCAGAATGGTACCAAGAGAATTTTGCTCACTTTACTGGAAATAATATTAAACATTGGTTATAACCAGTATATACTTATATTAAAATCATAAACAGTTTCTGATATGATATAAAATACACTCTGTGTATGTCTAAAATAATCAAAGAATTACATAAACTATGACATCAAAAGTAAAAAGAAGAGAGATAACATAGGAGGCCAGAGACTGGTTCTTAGTGTGACAATATCTTTCATTTTACTGAGTTACAAGGAAGAACAAATGGACAGACTTGACTGTAGTGGGTAGCTATTCCAGCTTTTATCTGGAAGTTCTATCCCCCATTGAGGCTTCAGTAACTGTCCACCCTACAAGGTGGGGCGGAGAGAGGATGTTGAAAATCCGAGATCCGGATTCGCGGGCTCCCTTGGTTCCTGGACCCTGGACTCTAGAGATAGACTGAGCAGAGTTCTCCAGAGAACACTGCCAGACTGTGCCACACCTTTCCCAGACCCTGTTCCCTATCCTTTCACTTGTAAGTTACACTACAAAATAAACCTTCCTTTTAACTACGTGGAGTGGCCTTAATAATTTCACCAATATCTGGCGCCCAACATGTGACTCTGAGATTAAGAGTTTCATGCTCTACCGACTGAGCTAGCCAGGCTTCCAAAGAGACGCACTGAGGGACTGGTGCGGCTCCGAGAAGACCTGAAGAACTAGGGGTGGTCAACCTGGCAGACCAGTGGAGGAAGAGGCCTTGCTGACCAGGGTTGGAGCTTCCAGATCAAAGCTGGAATGGCTACCCACTACACTTGACATGTTAATGCTGTGTAATGTAAGTCAGTACAGTTAGGTCAGACTCACCTGTCTACTTTCTGTGGGCCACCATTTCCTATATTCAGATAAATGGATCTGTTGACCATGAGGAAAATATGGGCTAAAAATTCCTATCTTCACCTTAATTCCAAGACCATGTAGAAAATTCCAAGTAAGAAAAATGTCATAGTCTGGCTGTAGTTTTTCTTTCTGGTTCATATTCACTTTTTCCCCAACAGGGTTAGTGAAGTGAGTCTTCTTCAGAATGGAGTGCAGCTGAAAGACAGTCAGCATTCTATATTGAATGTGCCCTTACTGGAAGTCAGAAAACATATCTCAGCTTCATCTTAAAGGAAACTTTATTGAAGGGGCCAAGGGTATAAATCCTTTCTGCCATGAAAGAAAATGGAAAATAAACTTTTCATAATGTTCCTATCATTTTAATTCTCTCAAAGAAAATTATGGAACACAAACACAGACATACATTCAGAAACAAAACATAGATATGGACTATACACAAACACAGACACACATACACCAACACTGCTAAACACAGAGATATGCACATCCATACAGATATAAATACCTAATACTCCCACATACTCATTTACACACACACTCACATAAACATACACACACACACACACACACACACACATGCCAACACACACACATATGAACATACTGGCACACATAGACAGAGAGACTTATACACTTAAACTGACACATATAAAGATAAATATAGAAAACTTATACACAGGCCCACACATACACATAGTCTCAGACAAACACACACGGGGAGACATACTGAGATACAGACAACCACACAGACACATTGACACAGTCCAATTTATGCACATATCCAAAGACATACTGACACAGACACTCACTCACACATACACAGCAACATATATGCAAGTAAATACACAGAAACATAAAAACACACATAGGAAAATACACAGAAAAACAACACACATACAGAAAGACATTGACATAAGGCAAATTTATGCTCACTACTACAAACAGACAGGTAGATATGCAGCTAGACTGAAACACACACACACAAAGCAACACAGATATATACACAGATACATAGAAGCATAAAAACATACATTCATACACACTGAGAAACACCCATTCATGTACATGAATATACATGTATGTACTGAACTGAATCACAGAACAATTTCTTGTGTAATTACTCTCAGAGTTATAAGTGAGGTCTCCAAACCTAGAGTGCAGGTGGATTCAGTTAAGAATGCTTTTGAAAACCAACTCCTACACTGACTACCATGTATTTTATAATTAATAAGTGAGGGCTCATTTTCTCAAGATGTAGAGCATTAATGGGGAAGGACTGATCTGTTTCCACTATAAGAACAGTGTGATGATATTCAGGAGCTCTCTAACAAAATCATTGATTTTTACTGATAAATTATTTCTTCCAAATGATTGCCTTTGTATTAGAGATTTATACCAACATCCAGATTTACTTCCTCAACAGGAAAAATGTTCATAAATCTTTCTAATGGGGGAATATTTATTAATACACTAGATTTGGGCATCTGACCGACTCTTGAGAGCTATAATATTTATAACACAGAAAACCTTCCAATAGAAGTAACACTACCTTCAAACAGTTAAAATTGTGTACTTTCCCATTGTCCATTGACTGATTTACTTGTTGATGAAGGAGTCTCTCATGAAGGGCATGGGCCAAAGCATACACAGCATTGTATAAATCGTAACTGGCATCATTAAAGGCCATGTCAAAAGTTTGTACCATCAGCCACTCCAGTGAGGCACTGGATGAACAATTCTTCAGTGTCTTCCACTTAGATTCTGTGACTTCACAGTTAAATTTCATCCACTCCAACCTTGCCAGGTATTCATCTGAGTATCTGAGATGGGTCAATGTCTGAATAAAATTTTTAAAACCAGAAATCTCAGTATGGTGGTGAGCAAAAGTTATTGTTCCAAGGGATGAGGTAAGTGTGAAGTCTCTATTACTTGTAGTGACATCCCATTGTGAAGTGGTGACCCATATTTTCTGTATACCTAGAGATTCCCACATTCTAAAGCTCACAGCTAGAGTACTGTCTGTGTCTCCATAAATGATAACTACATTTGTGGATGATGTCATGATTTGGTTATAATACACTTCAGCTCTTGACATGTATAACTCCATGTTGACTGGGATCATGTTCACAAAGGCGAAGCAGACTGTATTTTTTTCCATCTCTGTTCTCAAATATGAGAGAAATTGAATACCTTGATCATTGTCTGAGATGGCCAGCCCAATCCAGTTCCAGTTGAAGTGAAGCATCAAAGAAATCATGGCTTGGGCTAGAGTTGTGTCCTTGGGGGCCATCTGATACAGATATGGAAACTGTTCACAATCACTCAAGATAGGATGGAAGGGTCCATAGGTGAGCTGAAGGAACTAGGACATAGGCAACAGCATGAGGTAGCACACACGCCTAAGAACTTATAAACACTATTCTGCCAAGGGTTCAAGAAACCTCCCCTTATCTACTATTTCTTCCCTCATCTCTGTTTACACAAGGAAATATGGAAGTCCCATCAAGTCTCTGAATTGTACCCTTGTACTACACAGTTTGACATAAGTGTAAGGCCAGTCTCCTCCTCACACTCTTCTTAGCATCTGGGAATGGTACCAACAGACATGGCATTTCTTGCAAACCCACCAAAAAATCCTCACCTGCTGAGATTGGTAGAGGTCCAGGACTTTCCGCATTATGACAGATGTTGCCCAGTAAGGTCCTGTAAGCAGCATTGCACACCCGATGTCATCATGACAGACATAATTAGGGGGAGCATCCTGACTTTGTTCAGAATTATGTATGAGACTGTGTAATTGTGACACATGATGACAACCCCCTGCTGGTAATTTAAACACCAGAGACATATTTGGTAAAAGATCAGAGTTCCTGTTGACTTCATCAATGGAAAATGCCAAGGCCAGAACAAACTTGTAGCTTGCAGTTGGTGTTCTGTAGAAGGGTACAATGATTATTACAAACAGAGCTCTACAGATGATCATTTGTGGTCAGTACAAGGACTATCCTACCCTGGACGGTATTCCCAAACTCCCCCAAAGTTTGAAACAAATGTCCTGTGTTGTGAGGCTGGAATGACACAAGAAGCTGAAAGCTTGCAAAAGTTTTAAAAGTTCATGAGAGTGTGTCTCCACTAAATACAAGGACACATTAGCATCCTCCACAAAGAGCACGTTCCATCTCTGGTTTTCAAGTGCTTTCTCAGAAGATGAGTACAGTGGCATGGGTTTGACCAAACAGTAAAACTAATTGTGTTTTCATCTTGAAATTATTGAGCAATATGAAAAATACATGTGATGTGTCAACCAAGTTTCTGGTATTTTTTATGAAAAAAACTGAATTTTATAAGGCATTCAAAGAATGACTGGTGAGTGCACAGTAGTCTTTCTGGGGCAATGTTTGGCTCCTGTACTTACAGTTCATTATAAATAGTGGGCAATACAGTTAACATATTCCCTCATGCCCAGCCTCATCTTGCTGATTTTTCTTTGTGATTTATCTACTGCAGGCACAAAATTTTTTTTTCAATTAAGAAAAAATTTTCATTCATTTTACACACCAATCAAAGATCCCTCTCTTCTCTCCTCCTGCTTCCCCCCTTCCCCTCCCAATCCACCTCTCACATCCCCCCTCATAAGAAGGCAAGGCCTCCAATGGGGAGGCATATCCAGTAGAGGTAAGTCCAAGCCCTTCTCCCTGCCTCAAGGCTGCATGAGGTGTCCCATCATAGGTAGTGTGCTCCAAAAAGCCCCCTTGTGCACCAGGGATGGATTCTGATCCTACTGGCAGGGGGCCCCCCAAGAAGATCAAGCTACATAATGGTCTTGCCATGCAGAGGGCCTAGTCCAGTCTCATGCAGGCTCCATAGCCATTGATCCAACTTTCACGAGTTCCCACTAGTTTTGTTTGGTTGTCTCTGCAGGTTTCCCCCATCATGATCTTGATACAATTGCTCATAGAATCTCTCTTATCTCTCTTTGGCTGGACTCCTGGAGTTCTGCCTGGTGTTTGGCTGTGGATCTCTGCATCTGCTTCCATCAGTCATTGGAATAAAGCTCTGTGATGACAGTTAGGGTATTCACTGGTCGGATCACTGGGGTAAGCCAGTTCAGTTCAGGCACCCTCTCCACTATTTCTAGTAGTCCAAGCTGGGGTCATCCTTGGGGATTCCTGGCAACTTTCCTAGCACCAGATTTCTCTTAATCCACATGATATCTCCCTTTATCATGGTATCTCTTTCATTGGTTTCCCACTCTATCTCTGTTCCAGCTCAACCATTCCATCCCCTTATGTTCTCATCCCTATCCCCTTCCCTCCATTGCCCACCCCTCATCCCCAGCTTACTCATGGAGATCTCATCTATTTCCCCTTCCCAGGGCAATCCAAGCATCCTTTTTTGGTACTTCCATGTTAGTTAGCTTCTTTGGATTTGTGGGTTGTTGTCTGGTATTCTTTGCTTTATATCTTGTATCTACTAATGAGTGGGTACATACCATGTTTGTCCTTCTGAGTCTGGGTTACCTCACTCAGGATGCTATTTTCTAGTTCCATGGGAGTGCAAATTTATACAGCCACTTTGGAAATCAGTGTGGTGGTTTCTCAGAAAATTGGGAATAAATCCTCTTCAAGACCCAGCTATACCACTCTTGGGCATATACCCAAGGAATGCTCAATCATACCACAGGGACACATGCTCAACTATGTTCATAGCAGCATAATTCATAATAGCCAGAACCTGGAAACAACTTAGATGCCCCTCAACTGAAGAACAGATAAAGAAAATCTGGTCCGTAAACACAATGGGGTGTTTTTTCTCAGCAGAGAAAAACAATGACATCATGAAATTTGCAGGCAAATGGATGGAACAAAATTTTTTTTTGGTTTTTTGAGACAGGATTTCTCTGTGTAGCTCTGTGCCTTTCCTAGAACTCGCTCTGTAGACCAGGCTGGCCTTGAACACACAAAGATCCGCCTGCCTCTGCCTCCCAAGTGCAGGGATTAAAGGCGTGCGCCACCACTGCCTGGGCCAAAATGTATTTTTAAGATTTAATTTCTAAATAAATTTCAATACTAGACTATATTTGGTAAATATATGCATCTCTGTGTGTGTGGACATGAGAAATACTCATTTAGGCCATAAGCTGGTAATGGATTTCATGGTTTTCAATTACACTTGGCTTTAGATTTGACTGGCCTCAAATGAACAGGTATACATCTGCTCCATTTCCCAAATGCAGAAATTAAGAGCATATACCCTAGTACTGTTCATCTGTTTTATGTTTACACAGGAATGTTCAGTGTAATCACACTTGGTATATCATACCAACATAAATTTTCTTATACTGAGCACCTTTCATCTATATTTCCAGTTACAAATATATAACACTATCATGCAGCTGAGAACTAGGTACACCTGGAAAATGCAGTGAGATTTATTTGTGCCATTATCACATGTTTGTAAAATAAAAGAATATAAAGAATATAATATATGGAAAATATGTATAAAGTTTGCTAGTAAAATGTTCAACAAGTTAGTAGGAATAGAACAATACCATTTTGTTTTTAGATTTATGAGAAAAATATTAACTCCCATGTCTTTCTACACATTGCATAACATCTAACCAATAAATATAAACCTTACACATACTGTTTCACTCTTAATGATTCACTCAGAGTTGAATATAAACTATTTCTCACTTAGAAATTTTACCACTGTGGTATCTTTATTTTTAAGTAAATATACTTATCTATACATTTTAAATGAAAATAATCTTATGATATTCATTATTATCACACAGAAAATTATCATTGAAATTTTCAGTAAAAGTCAACAGGAATTTGAGAATAGAACTTGTGAAACTCAACTACTACCTCCTTCACACTAAACATTAAAAAACACCAATGACTTGAGCTATTAGAATGGCCTAGTGGACTAAAGTGTGGTATTTGAAAACAACTATTGGCAATGCACAAAATCAAAATGTGTGTAGTGCCTAAATGGTAAAATATGCAGCTATAATTATTAAAAGTTCTGAAAGAGCAATATAAGAGGTAGTAAACATGATATAAATATAAGAGAAAAAACAACTTATATATAAAGAGAGAAGACACATGCTTCTTAAGTAATAGAAAAGTTGAGCTAGTAGAAAACTGTTCTCAAGTGTTGCCAAGTATCACATGCCACAGCTGTCATTCAGCATGTTACAAGGAATGTAAGCAGCCACCACTATTAGTGATAATCTCTCATTTTAAAAAATGTAAACATAACATTTACAGTATATACTTTCCTTCTTTCCTATAAAGAAAAAGTGAAGAATTGTACTTTGAAATTAAAGTCCAATGATTATACATGTGTATAAGTGAAGTATGGAGAAACAGGAACACATATGAAGTTCACAGTGGACAGTTCTCCTACTTCATTCTTGATGCAGCTTTAGAAGGCAGAGTGTGGCTACAGGCAGAGAGCATTTGAGAGAATAACTGAATATCTACGTAAAAACTCTCTGAAGGTAGAGGTGCCAAAAAGCTTAGTTGCCCAAGCATATGTATTAGGAGTTACAAAATGATCAAATGGTCATCACAAAGTCTACTCAACATCCACTTATTTGCACCCATAGGATAATACTCAAAGATATCACTGGCTATAGTGCTGCAGAAGCTCTCCAGAAAAGGGCTCTATGTGATAGAACAAGGTATAAAGTCACCCCCCCTCCTGCTCAGCTTCTAGCCTTATAAGTAGGAGGGAAACTGGAGGAATAACAATACTTTCTGAACAAACTAAAAGTAGAAAAATAGCATTGAGTCTCTAAAAGAATTTGGGGTTGTTTCTTGGTGTGTAGATTAGGATAACAGGCCAAAGGGTCAAAACTTCTTACCTTAAGAGCCTTCAAGAAATATTCATGATGACATTTACATAGAAAATGCAAAGGAACTTACTGTACATTCAGAATGCGGTTGAAATACTCTTTCTTGACAGGCCACTTCACTGATCCAAGGGAGAAGATACAAGATGTTAACAAGTCTCCATCCTTGCTCTTATTCTGCTTCACTTTCCAAAAACACCTGGGATGAGTGAAACCAGACACAAGAAGTGGAATGTTCAGGAGCAAGAACAGGAAAATCAAAGTGAACATCTTTGTCCTACTCTGTGTCTACACAGTGTGTATTGTGAAGGGCTATTCAGATCAGCACATTATATGGGCATCCATGTATTCCCACCTGCTTTTATATCTGTAGCAAAAAGAAAGTCTATTTATGCATTCATGATTCCTTATTTTCCAGGTGTTTTGTAAACTCTGGCGAAATCTTGGACAAACGGTTTCCTGGGGCTGTGCATTTGATGTCCATGTGATTAAATTTGGTTGATAAATATATATGAGGAGATCTCAGGTAGTTTCATTACATCACTCATGTTTGTTGAAACTAAGGTTACTTGGAGGATACTATTATGACGAAATTTGATCCCAGGACTCCTGAACAATCTGTTTATGTTAATGCCTTTAGAAATGATGTCAGTATATTATGTTAGATAATTCACATTGAGACATTCAGTAATGGTTCAGGAAGGACCCACAAAGTAATATTCATGGTAACACACTGGGAATTGCATCACAAATTCCCTGTCAGGGAAAAGCAGCTCCACGTTTAGAGCAATTCAGTTCCACACAGCATAAACAATGAGGCCTGTGCTATACCAGTGACAGTTACAGAATATCTAACTAAAGCCTGTGCCTCTCTGTCTTGAGAATCAATCAGGCCAAATTAAAAAATTTTCTGAATCCTGCTGGCCCACAACTATCCAGATCATTATAGAACCACTGTTACCTTTACAACATTACAAAAATGTTCATTTTTTTAAATATTCAACATGATCCATAGAGATTTTGTGTGCTACCTTTCAAATAGTATATAAAAAAATATAAAATCTATCACTCCTACCCCTAAACAATTATTATTAAAGAGAAGATAAGGTGAATATTTGATTTCTAAAAGATGATCTACCTTCCCACGCCTCAGTTCTCATAGATCTATTCTGTATGTTGATCTGTTTCTTCTCCTTTATCTGTGATTTCCTAAAATGTTCTTCTCATTTTACCATTAGTGGGTACAAATAAGTCTTGTTGTGTACCTTAGAAGCAAATAGAAACTGGGAAGTGACTCTGGGTTTTTATGTAAATTCTTTTATATCATTTCCCTAGTCATCTATTTTCATTTGCATTCTAGATCTTGAACGGCCAATGGGAGAGTGTTCTGGTGAATGTGGGCTGATGAGCCTCTTTCAGTGGATATGGACTGAAGAGAAAGCAGAAGAAGTATAGAGCAAGTCTTCACTATAGGTGGATATATGTCTTACTTAGCACTGAAGATGAGGCAAACAGGGCTGGTGTTCTCATCTGGAACTTACTGTACTTTTAAAGATCAACATTTAAAAGTACATGACCTCTGATTCTGTGATGAGCTTTCCTGGGGGGGGGGGGGCTAAGATTTGGATAAAGAAGAATGTGACAGGAAGAGGCTTTCATTGGAAGAGAGAACAAATTAAACTCTTTATCTATTTTACATCCCAATGGCAGATTCCCTTCCCTCCTCTTTTTTCAGTCCTTCCCCCCACCAACATGTTCCTTTACCCCCAACCACTCCTCCTCTCTTTCTATTCAGAAAGCATCATCTCAGCAAATGGATATTAATCTAACATGGCATATCAAGTTGTAGTAAGACTAAACACTTCTCAATGTATTTAGCCTTGTCAACCTGACATAGTAGAAGGAGTAGGAACATAAAAGCCTGCAAAAGATTTAGAGACAGCACCTTTCTCGGAAAACTGGGAATTGATCTACCTCAAGGCCCAGAACTTTTATCAATCAAGAATACAAATGAAATTTCCAGTAGTCCAGATTTGGTGTGGTATCTAGTATTGCTTAGCGTCTAATATTTGTTGTTATTTTAATTAAAGTATAGCTTAAAGATTTTATTATGTCACAGTCACACGTGTGTAAAATTACCTTTGTTGGTATTTGTCCCTCTTTCAACGTCTCTTGCTGATCTTATTGCCCCTTCCATTCCTCAATTCAGACAGCCTCCTTCTTGCCTTACGATATGTGGGTTCTTGTTCAATTCATGAGACAAGAGTGATATTTTCTTCATACAGTCTTTATGTTTACCCCAACCCAGTAAACTCATAACTTCAAATCTTAAATAATACCTCTCCTACTCTCTTTGTGTATAAATTCATTTATATATGTTCATGCATAAGCACACATTCACACAGAGAGAGACACACAGACACAAACCATTACATTTAGAGTCTGTGAAAATTTGAATATCTGGAGTCTGTGCAGTTAACATGATTCTCTCCTACACCCTCCCCAATTCCTGCTAATGACATCTTTTAATTCTCGCAGGATGAGGACAACTCTATTATGTGCATATAAGTCCTGTGAGGTTTTCATCTTATTTCCAATAAGTCTAAGAATAGTCTGTAACAAGTAATCTTATTTGTTTAATGTCATCATTGTTTTCAATAAATTATGAATTATACAGAAGATGTTTTTTTAAACTTCTATAACATTGAGATATGTGGTTTACTTAAAAATCACTGTGCATATATTCAAGTGTAGTAATTCATTGAATGAATCTTTCAAAATGATAAGAACGCATTGTAAATAGCAATAATGAATTTTTGTATATTTGAAGTAAAAAAAAAATCACAAAATTTTAGATGATATCCTGAAAAAAATGTTGAAATAAACATGGACAGGCAAGTGTCTGTGTGCTACACTGACTTATGCACTTCCAGAAAGTTGCATGAGAGGCATGCATGGACTATACAATACTCCTACATTTACAGACTGAATTAGCTGTATATGCTTACCACAATGGGGCCCTCAGTTTCTACTCACAATATAAACATTCATGGGAATTCCCACATCTCCTACATGCTCATTAGTTTATGTGATCATTTTTAAAGCTATTCATTCTCACTGTGATGTACACCCATTTTAACTGAGGTTTTCCATTTTTATAGCTAAAACACTTGAATGTACATTCATATGCATATTTTCTCAATGCATTCCACTTACCAGACTTACATTGAAGTTAGACAAACAATTTAACCAGAACTCTATTAGTGAAACAGAAGCAATCATTAAAATTCCCCTAATCAAGCAATGCCAGAAACAATGAATTTTATCACAGAATCTTCAAAATTCTTTCAAAGGAGAGTTAATGTCGATACTCCTAAATTGTCCTGAAAAAGAAAAACAGACTGAACATTGGTCAGTTCATCTCATGAACCTCTAGTCATCCTGACACTCAAACCACATTATGTTATAACAACAAAAGAGAATCACAGGCAAATTTACCTTATGAACAACAGTATAAAAATACTCAATAAAATATGTCCAAACCAAATCCAAGAACACATCAAAAATACTATTATTATCAAGTTGGATTCATGCCAGAGATGTCAGGATATTTCCATCTAATAAATTCAATAAATCTATTCCATAAAACTAAAAAACAAAAACACAGCATCATACCATCAGAGGCAGAAAAAGATGTTACAGAATCCAACACCCCTTCATGATAAGAGTTTTGGAGAAATTATAGATAAAAGTCACATATCTCAACATAATCTTGAAGGTTTACAACAAGCCTATGGCTGACATCAATATAAATTAAGAGAAACTCAAATAAATTCCACCAAAATCAGGCATAAGAGAAAGTTGTCCACTCTCTACATACTTATTGTATATAGTACTTGAAGTCTTACCTTACCTATGAATGAGATCAGGGGAAACAAATTTGAAATGAAAAAATAAAAAAAATTATTTGCAGATACTATGAAACTACACATGAGTGAGTCTAAAAATTCCACTGAGGAACTCCTACAGCTGATAAACACTTTCAACAATCTCCCAGGATGCATAAAGAATTCACAAAAATTGGTAGTTTTCATATTTACAAATGACAAATGGACCTGGAAAGAAATCACAGGAACAACAACTTTCACAATAGTCAGAACACATAGACTATCTTGGGTCAACTCTAACCAAGCAAGGAAAAACTTGTATGACAAAAACTTCAGCTATTGGAAATAAAGAATTGAGAGGATATCAAAAAAATGAAAAGATCTCCCAAGCTCATGGATCACTAGGATTTCAATAATAAAAATTTCCAGCTTACAGAAAGCAACCTACATATTCATTTCAATCCCCATCAAAATTCCAGATCTATGAAGAAAAAAATTTCAGTTTTATTGGAAAGCCAGAGAATGCAGGATAGCTAAAATAATCCTGAGAAATAAAAGCACAACGGCAGGTCTCAATATTTACAATTTTAAATTGTACTATAAAGTTATAGTGCAAAAAAGCTAATGATGTTGTCATATAAACAGAAAAACTGAGCAATGGAATCAAATTGAAGATACACATAAATCCACACACCTATGGACATTTCATCTTTAATAATGAAGTCAGAAATACAGGGTGAACTATAGACAGCATCTTCAACAAATAATTCTGCTGATTGAATGGGATATCTGCATGTAGAAGGATGCAGTGGGTTACATCTTCATCACTCTTCACAAACTCTAGTACAAATGTCTTAAAGACCTCAAAATAAAACCAGATACACTAAACCAGATTGAACTCATTGGCATAGAAGATGACTTTTTGAACAGAGTAATGATCTGGCAGGCATTAAGATCAATAATTCATAATTCTCTAAGGTAAATAACACTGTTATTTGGACAAAACGACAGCTAACAGAATGGGGAAAAGGTTTTATCAACTCAACATCAAACAGAAACTAATATCCAAAGTATAAAAAGAAGTAAAGAAAAATCCCTGATATGCTACAGACTATGCCTGCTAGAAATCCAGGAAGCCTACCTTCAGACCTCTTCTTCCTGTTTCCCCCAGATCCAACCCTCTTATCCTTGCCATCAGCTTTGCAGCAGAAACTCCTATGGTAGCCTTCACAGCCTCACTATTTCCATTTCCTGTGGATCCCACAGATCTTCCCCATCTATCTTCCATCTCACCACCCTTTGCTATATCACAGAGCCCAACTCCAGCAGACACATGTCGCTTACCCACAGGCCACTTTTTCCAGAAAACCAACAAGGATTCCAATAAACCTTTTCTTTCCCCCTGTTCCCACAAATGCAATCCCCCAGTATCATCCACAGCTCTGCAGCAGAATACCACTGCCAGGCTGCTCTCTCAACTGAAAAATACAATGGAAACTAGCCAGGACAATGTGTCTCCATTTGTGACCAGTAAACCTACTGAAGCTGCAAAACAAGATCTTAAAACAGCCTTTATGAATATTATTGAGGTTCTTAAAGATAAAGATACTAAATCCTTTAAGAAATCCAGGAAAAGGATGGCTAGGAACCAGAAGTTGAATGTCTCAAGAGACCTAGGTAAAACCAAACACAACTGACTAAAACAAAAACAAAACAAAAAATCAATGAATTGATTCCAAAATATTCTTTCATGCTTGTAGATAAGTGTCTAGCCAAATCACCACCAAAGAGGCTTCCTTTGGCAGCTGTTGGAAGCAGATGTAGAGATGAGACCCAAAGACAAACATTAAGTGGAGGATGGAGACCTCTGGGGAACAGAAAGAGAAAGGATTATAGGAAGCAGAAAGGTGAAGGAAACTAGGAAAACATGGCCCAAAGAATCAACTAAGCAGGGCTTATAGGGGCTCACGAAGACTGAAGCAGAAATCATGGAGCCTGCATGGGTCTGTACTAGGTCTTCTGCATACTTACAGTAGTTGTTGAGCTTGGGGTGTTTGTGAGACCCCTAACAGTGGGAGATGGGTGTGTCTGACTCTTTTGTCTGCTCTTAAAACAATTTTCCTCCTAATAGGTTGTCTCATCCAGCCTTGATATGAGGGTTTTTGCCTAGTATTATTTGCCATTTGTTATATAGTCTTTGTTTGACCTCCCTGGGAGGCCTACCCTTTATGAAGGAAAAAGAAGAAGCAGTAGATCTACTGGAGAGAGGAAGTACATGGGGGATGAGAAAGGAAAGAGTTTAGGAAAGGCAAACTATGGTCAGGATATATTGTGACTAAGAATAATAATTACTAAAGAAAAGAAATCGAGGAAAACAAACAAACAGGAAGGAAATGAATAAAACATTTCAAGACCTAAAAATGGAAATTAAATCAATAATTTAAAATAGGATCCAAAGTCAAAGATTTCTGGAAATCAAAAATTTAGGAATATAAATACAAACAGCAAAGCCAAGCATCACCATCAAAATGCACCATTTTAATGAAATTTTTCATAGATTTTTCAGAAGAAAATATACAGCTTCATAGGGATAAACCAAAACAAAAAAGAATAGCTGAAAAAAATCACGAACAATAAGAGAATTTTGGGAAGTTTCACCATTCCTGACTTCAAATTTACTAAAAAGCTATAGTTTAAAAAAAAACAGCATGGTATTGGAATAAAAAGAGACAATGGATTTGAGTTGAAGGCCTATATATAAGTTCACATACCTATGGATACCTGACTCTGTAAAGAAAACAAAAATACAAATTTGAAAAAAAAGTAAGGCATCTTTTTATTTTTATTTTTATTTATTTTTATTTTGCAATACAATTCAGTTCTACATATCAGTCATGGATTCCCTTGTTCTCCCCCATCCCGCTCCCCTCACCTTCCCCCCAGCCCACCCCCCATTCCCACCTCCTCCAGGACAAAGCCGTCCCCGAGGACTGAGATCAACCTGGTAGACTCAGTCCAGGTAGGTCCAGTCCCCTCCTCCCAGGCCGGGCCAAGCAATCCTGCATAGGCCCCAGGTTTCAAACAGCCAACTCATGCAATGAGCACAGGACCCGGTCCCATTGCCTGGATGCCTCCCAAACAGATCAAGCCAATCAACTGTCTCACCCATTCAGAGGGCCTGATCCAGTTGATGACCCCTCAGCCATTGGTTCATAGTTCATGTGTTTCCATTCGTTTGGCTATTTGTCCCTGTGCTTTATCCAACCTTGGTCTCAACAATTCTCGCTCATATAAACCCTCCTCATTCTCACTAATTGGACTCCCAGAGCTCCACCTGGGGCCTAGCCATGGATCTCTGCATCCAGATCCCTCAGTAGTTGGATGAGGTTTCTAGCACGACAATTAGTGTGTTTGGCCATCCCATCACCAGAGTAGGTCAGTTCGGGCTATATCTTGACCATTGCCAGCAGTCTGTTGTGGAGGTATCTTTGTGGATTTCTGTGGGCCTCTCTAGCACTTTGCTTCTTTCTATTCTCATGTGGTCTTCATTTACCATGGTCTCCTCTTCCTTGTTCTGCCTCTCTGTTCTTGATCCAGCTGGGATCTCCCGCTCTCCCAAGCTCTCTTTCCCTCAACCCTCACCCTTCACTACCCCCACTCATGTCCAGGCTGTTCACGTAGATCTCATTCCATTTCTCTGTCATTGGGTGATCCCTGTGTCCTTCTTGGTGTCCTGTTTTCCAGGTAGCCTCCCTGGTGATGTGAGTAGCAGTCCAGTCATCCTTGTTCCACATCTAGTATCCTCCTATGAGTGAGTACATACCATGTTTGTCTTTCTGAGTCTGGATTACCTCACTCAGGATGATTTTTTCTAGATCCATCCATTTGTCTGCAAACCTCATGATGTCATTGTTTTTCTCTGCTGAGTAGTATTCCATTGTGTATATGTACCACATTGATGCAGGCTTAATAGGATTCTGCATATATAAGATGTCTTGTAATAGATCCATACAGATCTCCCTGCACAAAATTCAAGTCCAAATTTATCAAAGGCCTCAATGTAAAATCAAATACATGTGAACCAGGTAGGAAAGAAAGTGGGCAAAAGCCTTGAAATCATTGGAATAGAGAAAAATTTCTGAAAAGAATACCATTAGTGCACATACTAAAACAACAATTAATAAACTGGGCCTCATAGAACTGAAAAGCTCCCCTTAGTAATAATCATAAAGACAGTTCTTGAGATTCAATGCTGTATTCTGGTCTCTGTCATTACTTCTTGCATAATAGAAAACACACTTATACAGGAAATGAAAACAAAATAATTCTTAGAAAAGCAATGTAACTTTTATAAACTTGGACCAGGAATATATATTTTACAAAAAAAAAATTTCAAGTTACTACTATGTTACAATTTACTTAAGACCCAATGTTTTCCTTCAATAGATATGTGACAAATGCAGAGTTCTGATTTTCAGAGATCTCTAACATTCATATATACAACTAGAGATCAATTTACCAAGCTGTTCTTCCCTTATCAATTCCCTAGGTATGTCTCTTTTGGTACACTTTAAGTTGAAGTTTCTTATGTCATATGCATTAACAGTCCCAGTCATCTCTCATATCTCATTCTTTGTCCATAGATTATTTCTAATTCTCACATCTTAAGAGCACATTGAAAAGCAGAATCCAAGGGCATAGTCTTTGTAATGTTTTTCTATATTTAAGAAAAAACCTTATGTGATTTTAAGTGTGCGTGTGTGTGTGTGTGTGTGTGTGTGTGTGTGTGTGTGTGATTATGTGCACATGTGAGTTCAGATAACCTTAAAATCCAGAAGGGGTCATCTGATCCTTTGGAGATATTGCTATAAGTGGTTGTCAAGAGCGTTTTGTTGGGGATGAGAATTGCATAAGGTCCTTCTCAAGAGCAGTACATCACCTCAACTGCTTAGACATTAACCCAGCATCCGCAATATTCTTTCTATTTGTTTATCAAAACATCTTGTTCTGCTCTAAGTTCTACTTTTCTAACCCCTAGGATTCATCAGGATTATCTTACCATTCCCCTGGAAGGAGGAATATTATTTTACCATCATTGATAAGCACAAGTTCACTCTCCCACAAATATTCTGCATTTTTATCTCACCACTCATCTGCCCTCAAAGTGATTTATTCACACAGATATTAAAGTTAGAACATTGATTTTATTTTGAACATGTTTGTGTTTTAGAGAAGAAGAGGATATTTCCACACTGCACTATTGTCCAATGGCTAGGTCTTATGAAATGAGTGGCTGAGTGAAAGATTACAGGAGCCAATGTAGACAACAGTAGTAGACACGATACTGCTAGTTAACATCATTAGAGGAAACAGTGAGAGTCATTGTAAAAGGGATAGGTGTTGCATTATAATTCAGCATTTGGTGGTTATGAACCAACTATATATTTGTCTAATATATAACCAACTATGTATTAGAATTCATGAAATATCAGTTTTGGAAGATAATTTCTTCCTGATCTTTTGGAGAGAATTTCTATCTGGTCTTAACAAAATTATATAGCACTTTGGAATGAAGACACATCCCAGAATCCCTGCACTGGAAGCCAAAATGGAGAAAATCTCCACAGCCACCATGACCTTACCCTTAGTACTATGGTACACAGGGAGGAAAGTGATCCAGACACAGCAGAACAACAGCATGCTGAATGTCAGCAACTTGGCTTCATTGAATGTGTCAGGCAGACTCTTGGACAAGAAAGCCTCAATGAAGCTTCCCAGAGCCAGACAGGCCAGGTATCCAAGGACACAGTAAAAGGCAGTGACTGAACCCTTCCTGCACACAATGATGATGTGACCATGCTCAGAATGTATATCAATATCAACAAAGGGAGGAGAAGCTCTTAGCCAGACTGCACAAACAATAAATTGGATGAGAGTACAGATAACAATGATGTAGTTAGGTGCCACTGGAACTAGAAAGGACCTCATCTTTCTTCCAGGGGCAGTGACTTTGAAAGCCAGAAGGACAGTAACTGTTTCGGCCAGCACAGTGGAAACAGCCACAGTGAATACAACTCCAAATGTAATATGCTGCAGGATGCATGTAGCTGAGTTTGGGTGGCCAATGAAGAGCAAGGGGCAGAGAAAACAGAAAATGAGTGAGATGAGCAAGATGTAGCTGAGCTTCTGGTTATTGGCTTTCACAATGGGAGTGTCATGGTGCTTGACAAAGATCACAAGAACCGGAGCTGTGAATGTAGAGAAGCACAAAGCAATTAAGGCAAGAGCCATCCCCAGGGGATCTTGATAGGTCAAAAATATCACAGGTTTGTGAATGCACTGGTTCTGCTCTGTGTTGGCATACTGGTCCTCTGGACACTTCACACACTGATCCACATCTGGTAAAGAAAGTAAAGTATTATTAGTTCTGCTTCAGCACTTTTATTGACAGGACATTTCAATTATGTGTATTGAAAAAGCATTGCAACATCTGTATTTGTTTTTGAGGGTGTAATTGAAGAAAATTGCTGCGTAGCAATGCTTCCATTTCATAATACTCGTTATCTCTATGGGGAACAAAACCAAAGAATCATTTTTGAATTGATGTGATCATGTGACATGATATTAGAAAGTACAGATTTTTTAATACATTACAGATGCTATGATGAAGTGACTTATCGTGATGAATTCACAGAAGTGAACCACACTTTTTCTGAGTGTGTATTAAAATCAGATATCCCATGGATTCAGTGCCTCCTGATGTCTTTGTCTCTTTTATGAAAGCTGTCCCCATAAGATATGGAGACTGTGTCTTCCACTGGGACCAGACCTCTGATACATTTTCTAGTTCAAATTTGCTGGCCCAAACACATTAAAATAAAAGCAACTCTACATGGAATCAGTAAGTTTTACATGTG
The DNA here is from genome assembly GCF_949786415.1 of Peromyscus eremicus. Lineage (NCBI taxonomy): Eukaryota > Metazoa > Chordata > Mammalia > Rodentia > Cricetidae > Peromyscus > Peromyscus eremicus. The sequence goes on along the minus strand of NC_081416.1, from coordinate 184,324,405 downwards.
TGTATATTTATATATGGGTATATATTTATAGGTGTATATATATCAAAGAAACAAAAAGCTCATGAATTTAAAAGTGATTGGGTTTATGTGGGGTAAATAGGAGGGTAAAAGTGAAAGATGAAAGTTATATGAATATAATAATGCTTGATGGCAAAAATAAGATAATTCATAAATACAGCCTTAGTTATGTCTTCTTCTGGCAGTAGAGACAGCAAATTCCCAATTGTTTGTTAGAAGCAGTAACACTATCACTAAAAGTATATACCTATAAATATACTTAGCACTAAAATGACGCTACACCTTGATTCTGTTACCTTTCGGAACAGACAACATCTTCCTCCTTCCCTAATTTCTATTTCTGTGAGACCCAGACTCTGTTAGTGTATGCTAGTGTGAAGTAGATACATATAAACAGTATGAGAAAGATAACACAAAAGCCCTTAAGAAAGAGTAGCAATACAGAATGTTTGTGTTGAGCAATAGTACCCTCTGCATAAGTTGTAATAGCCATGATGGTAAGTGTAGGAAACCATATTATAATTGCTCTGAATCATTGGGTAATTGCAAATAGTGATAGTGGGCTTCCAACATTTTAAGTATTTTTATCTAGAATAATTTTTATGCACTTTTCTATCAAGTTAATTCTTTTAATGGGCTGGGAATTTTGTTCGACTGGGAAGAGAATGTACTGCTCCTGCAGAAGATCTGAGTTCAGTTCTCAGCATCCATATCAGCTGTCTCATAACCACCTGAAACTAAAACTACAGGGTCATTGGATGTTTCTCCCCTGCACTGCCCCTTGTGTATACATAACTACCAACCTCACATACATACACATAATGAAAGTAATAGTAAAGATAGTTTTGCTAATTTTTGTCACAAATAAATTTTATTCCTATGTGTTTTTAAATTTAAAAGAGTTTAATTATACTGTGTTTAATTACAATGGCATATGTTTTATGTGAGATTGCACAGAGTTCAGAAGACAACTTCTAGGAGTTGGCTAACTCCTACTAGTATATGGGTCCTGAGAATGAACTCAGTTCATCAGCGTTAGTGAGTCATTTTACTTGCCATACGTATCCCTTAAGGACTTTCAATTTAATTATATAGGATTACAAGCAAAAGTAGTGAAAAACTATCCACCTACCATTTGTAATTAGCAAATTGAATAAATAATCATTTGACTAATATGGGCTATGTAGGTGATAATATCATTTCAATAATTGTGGCTAATTTCTTTCATACAAAACCATTTTAATGGATTACTTTGTGACATTGTTACTGGGTGATGTATATAAAAATATTGAATGTATTTTCCATATCATGTGTCAATACTTATTGCCACTTTCCTAAATTTCTAATCAAATCAAACCTTTGAGAAGAGTTTTCTGGATATTACATGTAGTCTTCTTTCTCATTCTTAGCAGTTTCTAATAATTGAACAGGAAATTATTTTCCCTCTTCATTAATTTTACAGAGGATTTGGATTTGGTTGCCAGCACCTACGCACATTCAAGCAGATCCATTGCCCTATTTTCCTCTCTGTGCACACCTGTTCATACATGGTATGTATAAACTTATGTAGGGACACATACATAAATGCAAAAAGATTAAAAATATTTTGAAAGATTCAAGACCTGAATTTAATCTATGTGTAATTTTAGAGAAGATTAATCACTATGAAAGACCTTGTGTAAAGTTCTCTCACACTGCAGTTTGATTATCAAAACTGGCTCTTTGAGAAAATGCCACCGGCCATGAATTTACAATGAGTCAAGATGTGGGTCAAGACATGAGGAGTTTTATACAGGAACTTAGTTGACAATCATATTCCTATAAAGACTTAGGAAAATAATTTATTATGTTTGTGTAGTTCCCTTTTAGACCCTTCTGCATCCCAGTATGAGGGGTAGAAAGGATGATCAATGTGAAAGATTTATAACTGTAGTAAAATACTCACTCGTCTCATTAGAAATTTCATTTTCTGGGCAGGGGCTGCACTGAAAACAGCAGACTGCCATTCCCTCCTGCCAGGATTTTCTGAATCCAGGAGCACAATCAGCACTGCACACAGAGGGCAGCATCTGAGGAAAATCAGACACATGCTGATGTCAGAAGGTTTACCTACTCCTTCTATAACTATATTATACAGCATGTTTACATATTAATGAGCTAATTTCATATATACCAAGTGAGTAATCACATTTCTCAGATTACAATAAAAAAATGGGGCCTAAAGAAGCTTAACTAAAAAATAGTATCTCCTTCAGACTAGCCTGCTGTCCAATCTGTGAAGCATTTCATTAACTGTTAGGTGATGTAGGAGTGCCCAGCACACTGGGCTGTACTGTCCCTAGGCAAGGCTGTAGGACAAAGCAAGCAGTGCAAGCCAGTAAGCACTGTTCCTTCAGTGCCTATGCTTTGGTTGCAGTCTTCAGATTCCTGCCTTGTCTCCCATTAACTATAACCCATGAGCCAAATGAAACATTCCTTCTCAATACGCTTATGGTCACTGTTTAATCACTGCAAAAAAAAAAATAGCAAGCTAGGATGAATGGACACCTGTAATTGAGAAATATCTCCAAAAATCTCTGATAACAAAGATTAAGTCCAGGAAAATAGCACTGCAAAGTGTGACAAACAGTATAAAGAGCAAAACGGCTAAAAAGGCAGAACCCAGTTTATTTTGTGGTGAGGAACTGGTGAGCTGATGTGCAGTGAGCTGGAAGGTGAAGTGTTTCCTGATGTGGAAAGTCCTTACAAAGACTCTAATGCAGCTGGAACCTCAATAAAAGATTGTTTAAAGTCAATTGAAGGATTTCTTAAATAGAAAAAAAATGTACATATCATCTTTATATTACTATGAACCTGGTGATGGGGATTTTTGGGCTGAGTCAGAAAGTTCCTGATTGTTGCATGCTCACTTTGCATCTTTTGTTTTGCATTAAGTTCTATTTCAAAACCACAGTATCTCCTATGCACAGAATCATCTCATGTTTTCCACAGATACTGATAACTACAATGCTTCCTTTTCTATTGTTTGTGTTGAAATGGGGTCTCATTGTGTTTTGTTACTTCTCCTAAACTCCCTATATAGACCAGGCTACATTTCTTTCCTTTATTTTTTATTTTTTTCTTTTCATTTATTTTTTTAATTTGCTAATATTTTAAAGACTATTTTGAAGAAGAGTGGAGACAATGCATGCTCTTGTCCATTTCTTTCTCATTTATTTTAAGACAGGGGTTCCATATGCAGTTCTGACTTACTTGGACTTGCTATGTAGGACAGGCTGCCCACAAAAAGAAAGAGATTTTCTGCCTCTGCATCCAAAGAGCTTAAATTAAAGATATGCAACACCACACACACCTTCCCATTCTGATTTTAATGGTTATTCTTTCATTTTTCTCTCATTGTGGTACAGTGCTGTCAAAAGGTGTTGTGTAATATTTTGTTTGTGTTCTGACAAAGTTTGCTTGGAGTCCGAGGGTGGAGCTAATCATTAGTTAATTATAGCAGTCTGGAGGTCTGTACATAGAGGAGACAGGAAGTTATAAGACTGGGTATATTAAGGATCTAGGCCCTTTTGGTTGAAGGAACTGGAGAGGTATGAAATAACTATGGCTGCTCCTCTGGATCTTTCAAGTTTTTACCCCAATATTTGACTCCTGGTTTTTATCAATAAGATTAATTAGATTAATGCTTCATATGGTATTCCAACATGTATCCTGACAAAGCTTGAAAAAGGATTCTAGACACACAGGAACAGAGTCAAGCATGGCTTCTTGGTAGGCTTTTCTCTGGTAGGCTTTGTTTGCTGACAGTGAACAAAGGGGCAGCTCTTTTAAGAGAAGGCTTCCTGACTAAGTGTTGTCAGTAAAAATGAGGTGGCTCCAATAAGAGGCTCTGCTGCCAGGCTACCTGGAAAACAGGACCCCAAGAAAGACACAGGGATCGCCCAATGACAGAGAAATGGAATGAGATCTACATGAACAGCCTGGACATGAGTGGGGGTAGTGAAGGGTGAGGGTCGAGGGAAAGAGAGCTTGGGTGAGTGGGAGATCCCAGCTGGATCAACAACAGAGAGGGAGAACAAGGAATAGGAGACCATGGTAAATGAAGACCACATGAGAATAGGAAGAAACAAAGTGCTAGAGAGGCCCACAGAAATCCACAAAGATACCCCCACAACAGACTGCTGGCAATGGTCGAGAGACAGTCCGAACTGACCTACTCTGGTGATGGGATGGCCAAACACCCTAATTGTCGTGCTAGCAACCTCATCCAACTACTGAGGGATCTGGATGCAGAGATCCATGACTAGGCCCAAGGTGGATCTCTGGGAGTCCAATTAACGAGAATGAGGAGGGTTTATACGTGCGAGAATTGTTGAGACCAAGGTCGGATAAAGCACAGAGACAAATAGCCAAACAAACGGAAACACATGAAATATGAACCAATGGCTGAGGGGTCACCAACTGGATCAGGCCCTCTGAGTGGGTAAGACAGTTGATTGGCCTGATCTGTTTGGGAGGCATCCAGGCAGTAGCACCGGGTCCTGTGCTCACTGCATGAGTCGGCTGTTTGAAACCTGGGGCCTATGCAGGGTCGCTTGGCTCGGCCTGGGAGGAGGGGACTGGACCTACCTGGACTGAGTCCACCAGGTTGATCTCAGTCTGTGGGGAAGGCTTTGCCCTGGAAGAGATTGGAATGGGGGGCGGGCTGGGGGGAAAGTGAGGGGGGGGAGGGGGGAGAACAAGGGAATCTGTGGCTGATATGTAGAACTGAATTGTATTGCAAAATAAAAATTAAAAAAAAATTAAATTGCAAAAGAGACTGAAGAAGACAACCTACATAAACCTCTGTCCTCCACAGTCATGTATATAACACATATATGTGAACCCACATGCACATGTATGTACCCATGCTCAGGTACACACAAAAATAAATAAATGAAATAAAATCCTTATGTTTTATATATAATCACACACACACACACACACACACATCTTAAATTTCATGTGTCAAGAAAAGTAATGTTGTCATACAATAAATTTTTGAAAAGTATTAAAAAAAAAAAAGAAGAGAGGATGTTACACACGGCAGCAAAGAGCTGAGTGTGACAGCAAGCCGCCGCCGCCGAGCTGCTCTGCACACACAGGTGCAGAGTGCCACAGGTTCAGTCCAGGAGTTCAAGAGGCCTTTGCAGGTGACACGGACATCTGCCAGCAGACAGCGAGATGGCACCCGAGAATGCAGAACAAAATGGTAGCCTTGAAGAGGCTATAGACAAGCAAGCCAATGCTTACTTATCTGATCAATTTGTTTTTAGCAACTCAGATCTGAGCAAGGGCACCAGTGGGTCTTAATGTCAAAATATGAACCCACCTTCCATTTCATTCCTATATAGGGTGAGTAAGGCCCAAACTCCTGAAGCAACAAGAAGTGTCTGTTAGGAACTCAAAACATCACAGTTCTTTCCAAAGGCATTCTTCTTATTAGCAGTGTGTGATCTGGACCTTGAAAACAAGAGGAAGATGAGACAGGAGGCATAAAAAAAAAAGAGGCTCTGCTGCCAAAAACTTAAATGAATTTATGAGCATTGGATCTTCGGTGGTAATGTGGACCCAGTAACTTCCCAGATTTGGCTTGGTAAACATCGCTCCCAAAGCTGGTGGTAAACTTGCCTCCACCATGAGACTAGACTGTCAGAGAACCGAGTGGGAGGAGCCAGCACCAGCATGCCATGATCTAAGTTACACAACTATTTTTCTGTTGCTCAGACAGACAGAAAAGGTTACCGATGCACAATATGGATGAACTTAGACAAAAAGAGTCTCTAAACAGATCACAGTGTGCTTAAAAATATGCGTAATCTTGGGAGAGAAAAGAGAAAGAGTGTATACAGTCTTAAATTTAAAAATAAAATTTTAAAATAATAAAATAAAGTCTTTAAAATGGGAGTAAAGAATACAAAAGAAATAATCCACATAAAGCTGGAAAATATGCAGAGTGTTTGGATTATGTATATTATTATTTTGTCTTTAAAATTTTTGGCTGCTAAGAGAGCTCAGATTATGGAAACTGCTATATTAAACCAACTTATGATTTTAAAATTATCTTGACTTCAAAATTTTTCAAAAGATATGTTACTTTGAGGGAGAGGTTATGCTTTTGTTTCCACAGAAAGACCCCCTGAAAAATCTCCAATGATTCCTATGGCCCAGGTGATCCAGCATCCAGAACAGCTTCCAGCATGCTAATTAAGATGATCCAGCCTCACAAAATAATCCAGTCAGGACTTGACCATAATCCTAAATTTTTTCAGGGTCCTCCAAAGATTACCAGTGCCCCCAATCAACAGGAAGTAGTCTAGAGATCTACTCCCACATTCCCAAAATATTGCTTATAAATGTTTGTTCTGATTTAAGGAAGGGTTGGTTACAAATTATTATTGGTTATACTCAACAAAGGCTAAACAAAGGAGTTAAATTTAGAGATATCTTTATAAAGGAAGAAAGAGGAATATAATATAGAAATGTTGGAGGAAATGGGTAGATTATTGAACTTACTTTACTTCAAAATACAAACTCAAAATATTTTACATTGGTGTAGATTTAAACTTATTGATACAAATCTAAAGTTATTTCTGGTATGCTGTATGTATGTTTCTACTGTTGTTTGCAGTATTGTGCTCATACAGTTCATTTAAAATGTAATGTATAATTAAAAATACAGATTAATAGTCTTCTATAATAATCAAAATTATTGTCATGTTAGGTATGTTTTCAAGGTCATAAACAGATATATTTAGATAGATGATCTTCAAATACTTCAGAGATCTACAGAATATGACACTTAAGATGTTTTAAAATCATAAGGTTTTTTATGACAATGATAAATGTCTGCTCCTGGAAGCAAAATCTACTTCAGAAAAAAATAATAGGCATCAAAGAAACTCTATACGGAGTTTACTTTCTTTGTGGGAAAAGTTAGCCGCTTGGGCAAGAAATAGCCCTTGCCTCAACTGCTGATGGTATGCTGTCTAAAATGGACAAGCAGGACACAAAAGAAAGTGACTGTCAAACTTTTCCAAGACAAGGCAGGAGAGTCCTTCAGAAATTCTGTTTAACATGAAAGTCTGTCAGATATGCTAGGCCTGTAGGCCAGAGTTGGATGCTGCAACATTATAGAGGAACATTGGGTAACTGTCCAAGCAGCCTGATGTCTCTGTCATTAGGTAACATTTCACCCTTCTGGGATCTTTGATGGAGTTAAAGATTACATAGTTATGATTATAGTTTTTCTTAGTTATAATAGAAAGTAAATTAGATACAAATCTTTAGACTCACC